>NC_047510.2:10129376-10429376 GCF_902827115.2 Pseudochaenichthys georgianus
CAAACATCAGCAGCACATACAGTACAGAAACACATGCAGCCTCTGGGGAACGTGGATCAGAATTCCCCAGAGATATCATGTCCTGAGATCACATCATGATTTATAGCCTCATGCTGTGTCAGCACAGAAAATGGTCTTAACAGCACAAAGCTGGACTCAGCTCCTCCATGCCGTTGTTGTTGCAGCGGTGGAGGAGTGCTTCGGATGCTTTAAAGGGCCATTTCTACTGATCATATTTCCATTGTTGAGGTCTTACTAGAATAGATTTAAATTGTACAATTTTCCAAACTCACATTGGTTTCTCATACAGCATCTCTGTATAGTATGGTATTCATTCTCTGTCCTAACCGGCGTGTTGGAGCTCGTGCCCCCCCCGTGAGAGCCCAGTGTGCTCTGATTGGTCGGGACGTTGAGTTGAGAGGCTCGTTGCTGCTGCGAGGAGCGGACACTACAGGTTTCCATGTCGGTAATACAGCGAGACACAGCGAAACTCATCCTGAGCACACACAAACACTCACAGCCGAAGTGAAAACAATAAGTGTGGCTTGATATTGAGTAAGAAAAAGGTTTATAACGCTGTGTGAATGGGTCTGCTGAGAGCATTTCTCCGCCATCCCAACTCGTCTATTAGCAGCGTTCAGGGAGCTCTATGCAAGTCAATGGGGACTCCCTGTTAGTTAGCCAAGGGATCCTGGTGTGTGAGGTGCTCCGCGGATTGGTCCATTTAGGCCAATCCGGTCATTTGTTGTTGATTTGGGTGTTCACACGTCACAGAACCCAGGAAGCAAACAATGGAAAATGAGAAATCTCCAACGAGGCGTTCTGGGGCAGTATAGACAGATATTTCTGTGTTAGAGTTTTACTCGCTACGGGGTGTACTTTGAGGTTTTTTGTGTCTGCAGATCGTTTACATGCAGAAAACCTTCATAACACACAAGGGCACGGGTAATAACCGGAAAAAGTATGACATGGACCTTTAAGTAGAAAAAGCAAAACTGGTCGAATAACTCTATTAGGAGCAAAGTCCTACATTCAGAACTTTACTCAGGTAAAACTAATGGAGTGGCTTAAAAATAAGGTTTTCGCTCTCCTATCTTATGACTCTTATTTAATCATTGTAAAATCAGCTTTATATAATTTACTGACTTTTAACTATCTAGTTCATTTGACCATTTGCCACATCTCTGGATATTTTATATAAACATTTTCAAAATATTTGAACCACGAGAGTAAGAAATAGAAATACCACTGAGTAGAAATACCCTTTTTGTTAGTAAAAATAAAAATATATACAGTGGGGCAAAAAAGTATTTAGTCAGCCACCAATTGTGCAAGTTCTCCCACTTAAAAAGATGAGAGGCCTGTAATTTTCATCCTAGGTACTTCAACTATGAGAGGACAGAATGGGGGGAAAGAATCCAGGAAATCACATTGAAAACTCAACTAGACGTATTTGGAGGAGAAAGAATGCTGAGTTGCATCCAAAGAACACCATACCTACTGTGAAACATGGGGGTGGAAACATCATGCTTTGGGGCTGTTTTTCTGCAAAGGGACCAGGACGACTGATCCGTGTAAAGGAAAGAATGAATGGGGCCATTATCGTGAGATTTTGAGTGACGACCTCTTCCATCAGCAAGGGCATTGAAGATGAAACGTGGCTGGGTCTTTCAGCATGACAATGATCCCAAACACACCGCCCGGGCAACGAAGGAGTGGCTTCGTAAGAAGCATTTCAAGGTCCTGGAGTGGCCTAGCCAGTCTCCAGATCTCAACCCCATAGAAAATCTTTGGAGGAAGTTGAAAGTCTGTGTTGCCCAGCGACAGCCCCAAAACATCACTGCTCTAGAGGAGATCTGCATGGAGGAATGGGCCAAAATACCAGCAACAGTGTGTGAAAACCTTGTGAAGACTTACAGAAAACATTTGACCTCTGTCATTGTCAACAAAGGGTATATAACAAAGTATTGAGATGAACTTTTATTATTGACCAAATAATTATTTTCCACCATAATTTGGCAAATCAATTCTTTAAAACTCAGACAATGTGATTTTTCTCATTTTGTCTCTCATAGTTGAGGTATTCAGTTGCAAGAAAAAGTATGTGAACCCTTTGGATTCTCCACACATAGCGTTGTGTGTTCCTTCCAAACAACTCAACTTTGGTTTCATCTGTCCGCAGAATATTTTGCCAGTAGTGCTGTGGAACATCCAGGCAGAGATGGGGACTCGAGTTTGTGACTCGGACTCGAGTCGCACTTAAGTCGCACACACAGAGACTTCAGACTTGACTTGGACTCCTGCTCAAAAGACTTCAGACTCGACTTGGACTCGTGTTTTGGGACTCGTGAACAATCATTGTGTTTTCTATTTTTGCCGTATTAAAGGTCGGGTAGGTAAGTTTGAGAAACCGGCTCGAGATCGCTAGAATTTGAAAATACTAGGGCTGTCAAGTTAACGCATTAACGCAAAAAAAATTAACGCCACTAATTATTTTAACGCGATTAATGCATGTGTATTTTTTGTCCTCGGCCGCCCCGTAGTTTCAGAGAGCATCAAGTTTAAAATACATTCTACAAGCTGATGCTGACAGCCCCGCTCCTGCCGCCTGCTTGTGGCAGACCCGGCAGACCACACTTCCACGCTCACCGGCAGGCACCGACTGGCCATCGGGAGGACCGGGAGGGTGTGTTTGAGAGAATTTACATCTCAGATCTGATCACGTGAAAGTCTCACAGCTCTCAGTATCTATCTCGGCTGCATTTAAATAGGCACGCCCTGTCAGCTAATTGCGTGAAGAGAACAACAGCCTGAAGCAGGCATCTCTCAGCTAGAAAGCATTTAAATAGCGGTTTCAAAAACTCAAGAACTCAGTGTGCATTCTGACCCTGTGCGGACAAGACCTGTTGCCGCAGCATCCACTGTAAGTAATCTTGTTTAACTAGACTTCTCTATTTCAGTTATTCTACTCTGTATAACTCTTCTGTATTTACTGTACTGTAAGGGCGCTTTTGAGCGAATTTAAATCTCAGATCTGATCACGTGAAAGTCTCACAGCTCTCAGTATCTATCTCGGCTGCATTTAAATAGGCACGCCCTGTCAGCTATCGCCCATCAGCTGTTGAGAGTTAACTAATTAGAGGGGCGTGGCACCATAGCTGTGAGAACTCAGCAATCAGGTGTCCATTTAGGCAGCTCTTTCTTGAGCGTCAGCGTCAGACAGCCGAAGACTGACAAAGACATTAGAGTCCTGCGGGAGTCACGAGGGAGGCAAAGAGGAGGCAAATCCTACTCTGATTGAGCTAAGTATCGCTGGTGTCTTATTTTTCTTTTCCTTAGCTTTCTAGCCCCTCATGCTATAATCATGTGTGTTTTCTCCATTCCTGTTCATGTGTCTTCTCGCAATTATCACTGGCCCCGTGTATCTCCTAATCGCTATAACCGGCCTGCTCTCGTCTATCCCACGTGCTCCACTGAGATCCAGCATCTAGTTTCAGGCGGCCTGTGGAACTGCCAGTCAGCTAAGGCTGACTTCATCTCTGGGTACGCTTCCCTGCAGACCCTGGATTTCCTTGCTCTCACTGAGACCTGGATTACTCCATCCAACACATCCACCCCAGCAGCTCTCTCCACAGCATATTCCTTCTCCCATACACCCAGACCCACTGGCAGAGGAGGGGGCACTGGTCTCCTGCTCTCTCCCAAATGGAGCTTTTCCCTCTTCAAGCTACCTAACTTCGCTCCTTCCACCTTTGAATTCCATGCCGTCACAGTGACCCATCCTATACAACTGACCATTGTTGTTCTCTACCGTCCACCAGGAGCCTTGGGGGACTTCTTGGAGGAGTTAGATCATCTCCTCTCACACATCCCTGAATCTGACCCTCCCGCTGTACTTCTCGGAGACTTCAACCTCCAGACGGGGAAGATAGACGAACTAACATCTCTGTTATCCACCTTTGCTTTCTCACTGTCTCCGTCCCCACCAACTCATAAAGCTGGCGATGTCCTTGATCTCATATTCTCAAGGAACTGCACTACTTCTAACCTCTCTGTAAACCCGCTCCACACATCCGATCACTTCTTCATTTCATTCTCTTTACCCCTTTCAAAACATAACAAACTAATCTCTTTGCATCCTGCACTTGTCCGCCGTAACCTCCGTTCCCTCTCCCCCTCTACCTTTGCCTCATCGGTGCTCTCAGCCCTCCCTTCCTCTGACTCGTTCCAACTCCTACCTCCAAACTCTGCTGCAGAAACTCTCCTCTCTACTCTCTCCTCCTCTCTGGACTCTCTCTGTCCTCTCACATCTCGGCCGGCTCGTCAGTCCCCTCCTGCTCCCTGGCTAAATGACGCACTGCGTGCTAATAGAACCGTCCTTAGGGCAGCTGAGCGGAAATGGTGGAAATCCAAACACCGTGACGACCTCCTAACCTATCAGGCTCTCCTCTCCTCTTTCTCTGCTTCGATCTCTCAGGCAAAAAGCACTTTCTTTCAAGATAAGATCCAATCTTCTTATTCCAATCCTAAAAAACTATTTTCCATCTTCTCCACCCTCTTGGATCCTCCCAAGGCCCCTTCCCCCTCCTCCCTTCTGTCAAGCGACTTTGTTAATCACTTTGAAAAAAAGGTTGACGATATTCGCTCTTCTTTTTCTGACTCACCTCTACTCACCGCCGGATCACCTGAGCCACCTTCAACCGGCACACTAACCTCCTTTTCCCCTCTCTCTCCATGTGAGGTTCTTACCCTCATTACCTCTGCCCGCCCCACCACCTGTCCTCTGGACCCTATCCCTTCAAACCTCCTTCAGACTATCGCTCCTGATATTCTACCGTTTCTCACCCATTTCATCAACACCTCTCTAACTTCTGGTCACTTTCCAAACAGTCTCAAGGAGGCGAGAGTAAACCCTCTCCTGAAGAAACCCACTCTCAACCCGTCTGATGTTATAAACTACAGGCCTGTCTCTCTCCTCCCGTTCCTGTCTAAAACACTTGAACGCGCTGTCTTTAAACAACTCTCCTGCTATCTCCATCAGAACAACCTTCTGGATCCGCACCAGTCTGGTTTCAAGGCAGGTCACTCCACAGAAACTGCCCTCCTTGCTGTCACTGAGGAACTGCACACTGCTAAAGCAGCCTCCCTCTCCTCTGTCCTCATCCTGTTGGACCTGTCTGCTGCATTCGACACGGTGAATCATCAGATCCTCCTTCACACTCTCCAAGAACTTGGAGTCTCAGGCTCTGCACTTTCCCTCCTCACCTCATACCTCAAAGACCGCACCTACAGGGTAACTTGGAGAGGGTCCGAATCCGACCCTTGTCAATTAACTACAGGGGTCCCTCAGGGCTCTGTTCTTGGTCCCCTCCTCTTCTCCCTGTACACAAACTCGCTCGGATCTGTCATTAGCCCGCATGGTTTTTCATACCACTGCTACGCTGACGACACCCAACTAATTCTGTCCTTTCCCCGCTCAGAGACCCAGGTCGTCGCACGCATCTCTGCTTGTTTAGCTGACATCTCTCAGTGGATGTCCGCTCATCATCTCAAGCTCAACCTTGACAAAACTGAAGTGCTTTTCCTTCCGGGAAAAGATTGTCCCTCTCTTGACCTGACCATCAACATCGGCACCTCTGTTGTTTCCCCGACCCAGACTGCAAGGAATCTGGGTGTGATCCTAGATAACAACCTGTCCTTCACTGCAAATATCGCTGCTACAACCCGCTGCTGCAGATACACGCTTTACAACATCAGGAGGATACGTCCCCAGCTGACCCAGAAAGCGACGCAGGTTCTGGTCCAGGCTCTCGTCATCTCACGCCTAGACTACTGCAACTCCCTCCTGGCTGGTCTACCTGCATGTGCCATCCGACCTCTGCAGCTCATCCAGAATGCAGCGGCTCGTCTGGTCTTCAACCTTCCAAAATTCTCCCACACCACGCCACTCCTGCGCTCCCTTCACTGGCTTCCGGTAACTGCTAGAATCCACTTCAAGACACTGGTACTTGCGTACCATGCTGCGAATGGATCTGGCCCTTCCTACATCCAGGACATGGTTAAACCGTATACCCCAGCACGTGCACTTCGCTCTGCATCAGCCAAACGACTCGCTGCACCCTCGCTGCGAGGGGGACCCAAGTTCCCATCAGCAAAAACACGTGGATTTGCTATCCTCGCTCCAAAATGGTGGAATAAGCTCCCCATTGAAATCAGGACCGCAGAAAGCTTACACACCTTCCGGCGCAGACTGAAAACTCATCTCTTTCGACTCCACTTCGAGCGATAGAATGACTAACAAAGAACTGCTAACAGAGCACTTATATACTAATAAAGGACTGGCTTATCTAAAGCCAGTTGAGTAGCACTTGAAACGATTGGCTCTTTGAAACCTGATGTTCTTATATGATTCTGTTTTCTTCAAGGTTGTGTCTTCCTGGTCGAATGTACTTATTGTAAGTCGCTTTGGATAAAAGCGTCAGCTAAATGCAATGTAATGTAATGTAATGTGTGTGTATGTGTGGCACGAGCGAGCGAGGCATACCTTACGTCAGGGGTAGGCAAGTACATTTGGCCTTGGGCCAATTTTTTGCTGAGCCACAAGATGGCGGGCCAGAACATAATCAAAGCCTAATTCAAGGAATTGATTTTGGTAAGAGGGCGCAGCGCCCCTGTTCCCCGGTTCAGAAAAAACTCTGATATCGCTGATAACCCTCCCCATCAACACTCTGATGCGCAGTCAGATCCGCTGATTGGTTCACTGATGATATAGGCGCCCAATCCAGAGCCTCTGGCTAGACCCGCCCAAAGGGAGGCTCGTCCTCTCTAGCCCCATTTCAGTCCCAAAGCCAGGGCTATTATCTGTATTTTAACAGACTTATCTTTTAAATTGAGGTGTATTTATTGTTCTCTTCAAAGTAATTTTTCTCTGAAATTGTAGGGAGGATGGTCCTCCCTTTCCTCAATGGACGAGCCTCCACTGAGTAAGTAGAGTTATTAACTAGGTAGCAGTGTTATTTAACATACTTTTATTCTGATAAGTATTGTCAAGTTCTCTGGGTTTTTGGCATTTATTTGAGTGTTTGCCCACATTTGAGAGGCTTGAGGGGCAACAGAGGACGCATGGACAACTGGAATCCTTTTTCCTTTTCTTTATTTCAACTTTTCAAGGACACATTAGGATTCTTTCAGGTTGAAAACCTTTAAAAAAATATCAAAATAAATCAATTACAGCATGTTTTGCTTTGCAATTTAATATATTATAACCTAAATTAATCAGTAACCAAGTATTTTACTCAAACTCAATGTATTTAATAGTTAAATAAGTACTTTAATTGACCTGGTTCCCCACAACCACACATTTGCCATATGTGACCCGCTCTATCGAAATCAGTCGGAAGTCGCAACGGCTCATTTCAAAATAAACGTGGATTTGCGTAAAAAACTAGTTTTTCAGGGTTCGGGTGTTTTGTTTGATTTTAAATAAACAAAGTCTTGGCTTTCAGAATATGGAACTTTTATTTCCAAAATCACACGATAAATACATGTTTGAAGCTTGTAAAGGGAAGATGACAGCTCTCCCTCGCCACTCTGCTCTTCCACAGCGCCGCTTCCCCTCCCTCCGCTGACATTATGAATGTAGCGGATATGTCGGGACAGAATTTATTTTACCGTACAATTTGAAACTTACCGGTCATGTTTCAATAATAATAATAAGAATGGTGTAGCAAAGTTTCCGTTAGCAGGTAATCACCGGACTATGACCGGATATGCTGATGTTTAAAACTCAGTTAATGGGAGTCATTTTTATATTGCTTCAGTTTATAATCGTTACAGATCGAAAAGTTCAGATTCATTTTTCAATAAATGATTCCACAAACAACAAACAACATAATTATTACATTCAAACAAACTACTTGCAGTAGATGAAGTACATTATTCAAAAGTTTACATTAACTTTGGATAATAACACGGGAGAAACGGATCCCTTTCTTTTCCCCTCTCCCTCCCTCTCTCTCCTGACAGCCCGCAGCGCACTAAACAGTGGGCGGGGATTCAGGTGATTATGCAGCAGCTGATCTGATCTCTCTCTCGGGTCCGGTTATACTTCACTCGCGTTTATGTCCATATCGATCAGATCCAGCTCTCCTGATCGGCCATTATAGAGAGCACCGATCAAACTATTAAGAGTGAATATCGGCCGATAATGACCGGCGGCCGATCGATCGGAGCATCCCTAATTATTACCAGACATTTTGACCAGCAGGTTTTGAATTTACCGGGTTTTAATGAATTGTACCAGATAAAAACCGGTGATTACCGGCTAACGGAAACCCTGATGTGCGACTCTCGGTCCTATGTTGTTAAAAAAATAATAATAATAATTATTGCCGACCCATGCCTTACGTGTATTGCTGTTGTTAGCATCTGGTGCTATCTAGCTGCGCTAACGGATATAAGGAGCTGTTTCAATGAAAACAGGAGCGACATTTCGCCGAGCACTTGACTTTATGCAGGTAGCCAGACAGCGGGACATTGTACGAAAAGTCAGCACACTAAGCACGGATAGTGCGCGCAACATGATTGCAGCGTCCAGGCAGCTCCCGTTCGAGCATATGCCTTGAGTTGCACATAGCTCCAACGATCCATCACAGTGTCTCTCTCCACACACACACACACACACACACACACACACACACACACACACACACACACACACACACACACACACACACACACACACACACACACACACACACACACACACACACACACACACACACACACACACACACACACACAATATATATATATATTTGTCATTGTTCAAATGATAATAAACACACATATAAAGCATATTTGATAAGAGTATTAAAATCATTGTTCAAATGATAATAAACACACATATAAAGCATATTTGATAAGAGTATTAAAATCATTGTTCAAATGATAATAAACACACATATAAAGCATATTTGATAAGAGTATTAAAAACTTGAAAAATATCCCTCTAAGGTACATTTAGAACAGATAACAAATTTCGCGATTAACTATGGACAATCATGCGATTAAATATTTTAATCGACTGACAGCCCTAGAAAATACACAACCGGAGAAATTCTGCCACTTCCTTACAGAGCCCCTCCTCCAACACACACGAACGCGCACATGACCAATGAGGGCTGACATTTTTTTATGGATTTTTTGTCAAAGCACTTAAGATATTCATTGCTATCGGGATGTTAAGAGCATTCCATGGCATATAACAAAAAGTGTATCTCGAGCCGGTTTCTCAAACTTACCTACCCCACCTTTAACATTAACATTAACATCATGGTAACACATGGCGACCGGCGGCACACCTGCAGCTGTACCGCTTGTAATTAGGTTCAACTATAAAAACTTCGAACAAAACGCCAGCGGCACCAACAAAAGGAGTGCACACTGCAAAGTCTGCAATATTAAAATCAAGGATGCTGGTGCAACAACGTCAAATTTCATCAGGCACTTGAAAACTCACCCGGAGAGGTCAGTCACATTAACGCATATGGACGGTTAGCAAACATGTTTAGCTCAGCATCAGCTATGTAATGTTAACTTAGCTTGCTACTAGCTTGCCTTTGTAACTGAATATTTGAAAAGATGAGTGAATGTTTGCTTGTCACACTTGTTTGCGTTGAGTGGCGTTGACATCCAACTCTTGACATAAAAAAGGTCGGTAACGTTAATCATTACGTTCCGCTGCCACCATCTACTGGCTAACGTTAAACGTAGAAAAATACATAGTTACATACATAAATACATCTGTCGGTTTATAGGCAGGTTACAGGTTTATTGTTGACCACGTAACGTTAATGTTACAGGTTTATCAGGTTACCATTACACTGGGTTTGAGTGCTGCAGTGCTGCTCTTCCACAGGAGTTTATTCTCCCGTTAGCTCCCGGTTAGCTCACACTGCAGCGGCCGCTCTAAAGTATTCCCTGTCCGACTCACACAAGCAGCTGATGCATATCCCCAGCTCCCCTTAGCCTAAGTGAATGTGTGTCAGTCTGAATTGACACTGTTTGGTATCACAACGCTGTTATGAAAGTTTCTCTGGTATAAAACGGGTGATGTTGGCATAGCAACCGAAGCTAAACTGACTACTTGCATCCGATAGCTGCAATAATACAAAACAACACGTCTGCCTCTCTCCACAATGATCGATAACAGTGAACGGATGGTCAAAGTAAGGCACAAATAAACACAATCACACGAAGCCTGTTAGTGTGCCTGACTTTATAAAGTGTGTTTATAGGCACTACTGCTTGTAGGCAGGCTAACAGTCGACCCATGTTCAGGGGAGGTGGCTTTAGTTTCCTGCACGCCTCGACGTAAGCGACGTCACCTCTTAGCTCCAAAGCTCTTGCCTCTGGACCGACAATTTTTTGGAGCTGGAAATGAAGCGGATTCCGGAGCTAAGAGCCGGCGCAGCTCCGGTGTGAACAGGAAAACCCGGCGCTTTTCAGGCTCTAGCTCCGAGCCGGAGCTGAAAAGGCGCTGGTGTGAAAGGGGCAATACAGTACCAGCCACTTGCATGATTTACCAGCATTTGGCTGGTAAATGGTGTTAATGGTAGATATCTCTTTTGGAACAGGTCATGTTTTAATATCACCAGTTCAGTATATTTCAGATAATATTGCAGCAATAGTTTTTTAGTTGCAAATGGCACAGAACAAACGTTTACTTTTAAGTACTTTTAACACAGTGTCCCTGCGGGGGATTAATAAAGTATTTGTGTTACTGATTTCTGATTCTGAAGTGTTTTGCTTATAAGTTGTTTGCATTTAGCTAAAGTGTGATGTTTTCCCTCATATTGCATTGCAATAGCCTGTTTAGAGTGATCATATAACAAACAACTAATCAGTACTGATACTGTATGCTAATAGATATAGGAGTGATAATAATACAGTAAATGCTTTGAATTTCTTAGATATAGCTGTGCAGTATTCTTAACAGACTGGATAGCAGCAGACAATAGAAGGCTTATTACAACCAGAAGAGACATGAGACTTTTATTTTTTTAGAGACTTGACTTGGACTCGTGACCAAAGACTTGAGACTTGACTTGGACTTGCAAAAAAAGACTTGTGAACATCTCTGCATCCAGGTGCTCTTTTGCAAACTTCAAACGTGCAGCAATGTTTTTTCTGGACAGCAGTGGCTTCCTCCGTGGTGTCCTCCCATGAACTCCATTCTTGTTCAGTGTTTTACGTATCGTAGATTCGTCAACAGAGATGTTAGCATGTGCCCGAGATTTCTTTAAGTCTCTAGCTGACACTCTAGGATTCTTCTTCACCTCATTGAGCATTCTGCGCTGTGCTCTTGCAGTCATCTTTACAGGACGGCCACTCCTAGGGAGAGTAGCAACAGTGCTGAACTTTCTCCATTTATAGACAATGTGTCTTACCGTGGCCTGATGACCATCAAGGCTTTTAGAGATACTTGTGTAACCCTTTCCAGCTTTATGCAAGTCAACAATTCTTAATGGTAGGTCTTCTGAGAGCTCTTCTGTGCGAGGCATGGTTCACATCTGGCAATGCTTCTTAAGAATAGCAAATTCAAAACTGGTGTGTATTTTTTATAGGACAGGGCAGCTTTAACCAACACCTCCAATTCGTCTCATTGATTGGACTCCAGGTCGGCTGACTCCTGACTCCAATTAGCTCTTGAAGAAGTCTTTAGCCTAGGGGTTCACATACTTGTTCCACCCTGCACTGTGAATGTTTACATGGTGTGTTCAATAAAAACATGAAAACATATAATTGTTTGTGTGGTATTAGTTTAAGCAGACTGTGTTTGTCTATTGTTGTGACTTAGATGAAGATCAGAACACATTTTATGACCAACTTATGCAGAAATCCAGGTAATTCCAAAGGGTTCACAGGGTTTTTCTTGCAACTGTACCTAGGATGAAAATTACAGGCCTCTCTCATCTTTTTAAGTGGGAGAACTTGCACAATTGGTGGCTGATTAAATACTTTTTTGCCCCACTGTATATCTCTTATTTAATTATAATTATTGAAGCATTTGTGTATAATATGTTAATGTTGCAGCTGGTAAAGGTGGAAGTATTTCATCTTAAACAAAACATTGATATCATGGATTATTGATTCAAACCACTCTGCTACTTATCAGAGGGACATGTTTTACTTTTACTGCACTACATTTGTTTCTACTTTGTAGATTTTCAATACAAAATATAGTTATTTTACATTAAACACTGTATAAAAAGTAATTTAAGTGAGCTCAACATTTCCTAACAGCAACATTAAAGTGATGCATGAATGCAGTAGAGCCCAAGTTTACCACTGACTGATTATTGAGTGACAGGGTAACATCTTAATGCTAATACAGTTGTATTTTTACTTAAATAAAATGTTAAAGGACTTTTTACTAGTTTAAAATATCTGAACATTACTCACAGACACAGAGCTGATACACTTGTATTCTCTGCACAGTAAACATGAAGCTCAGCGCAAGTTCAACCAGGAAGTTTACTCATTCATTCACTATTTCCATGTTACTACTCTCTCTCCTCTCTAAGTGATCGGGGGCGTCACTCCCCAGTTTAACGAATCACTTCACTCTATTTTCACAAGCCTATCATAGCGCTCCACTAAACCTTTTAAATCTGCTCTCCCCTCTGACAGCTCTCATTCCAGGTGAATCGGCGCAACCCTCCTCCACCCCTCTTCACCTCCCGTCCATCTGAATCCAGGGTCAAGCTAAACCACTCCTCTTCAGACCGACCCCAGCTATCCATTCACCACCACCAGTGTCTAGACCCCGGGGGATTTCATCGGATCGGTTCTCCCTTCCCGAATGATATTCCTGCACAACGGGGCCTAATCGCCAAAACTCCTTTACATTCATGTGTATTTCTGGCAATAAATATGTACTCTTACATCAAAACTGTCTCTCCTGATTGAAATGGAGTGACGCTCAGCCGCACTTGAGCTGTTCTCATTCATAACACTCCGTTCGATGTCTCACTATGGGATGCGCCTCATCGCGGAGCAAACAGAAGCATCAATCTCATTACGCCAATCCTGATTGGCTGGTGATCTTGACGTCAACGTCAGGGGAAATCAGCCCCTATAAGTAGCCTGCGCCACGACGCATGCGTCATTCAAACACCTCTTCTCGCTTCAGAGCACATCTCTAATAGTAGCCGGGCTAGCTTAACAGTCCACAGACTGAACCAAAGCTAATTTTCGGTCGACGGGCGTTAGCCGGCTACCCTATTCTGCCTCGCAGAAGAGTATAGTACTAACACACCAGTCAGTATTATAGTCAACCTTGCCGTTCTTCCTCTGGAGTTAAGGTAAGGTTTTGACTAGCAACACACCCGTTGCTAGCTTGTGTTTTTTTCCCCTCACTGCCGACACCACGGTAGCGAGGACGCTTTTTTCTTCTCTCTTCCACGGAGGAGAAAAGGATTACAGGGATATTACCACACCAGGTAATATCCTTTGAGAAAAAAGACCCACGCTGTCCTTTTTTCCCCGGATTAAAGACAGATCGGTAACACTTTTTTCTCGACGTACCTGTTACGAGCGGGCCCTCTCCACGCCTCACGGCAAACGAGATGGACGCCTCTCTCCCTCACACCAGAGGAGTCAGGAATTCGGAGGCTCGGCGCTGCGGTTGCGGGTTGAAAGTGTCAGGCACAGACTCACACCAGATCTGTTCGTCCTGCCTCGGGCTGGAACACGCCCAGGAGGCCATTGACAACCCCGGCTCGTGCGGACATTGTGCCCGCCTCACCGTGAAGAGCCTCCACCGAAGGTTAGCTAGCACAACAAGCTAGCCTGTCGGGACTGGACCCCCTCATGTCCACTGATCTGCCGACCGGCAATCAAGACACGGGGGCGTCCACCGCAGAGATGGAGCCCCTCAATGCGGTCTGGGGCTCATCGACAGCGGCACCCGCAGAACCGGAATCCCGCGCCATATCAGGCCGAGATCCGGTGGCGGCAAGAGACGCGGGAACGGGGCCCCACGCTATACCAAGCTGGGGCTCCCGGCTGGACCTCACCATGGTTTCACCCGCGGAAGATGTCCTAGAGTTAGACTACATGGAGGACGAAGAGGATACCTCTGAGTTCCTCCTGTCTGACTCGGATGAGCAGGAAGACGACCTCTTCATGTCATCGGCTCAGGCTGCAAAGCCGGGAGCGATGGCTGCTCTCCCGGGCGATAGCACACCAGCTTCGCCCTGTCTAAGCATGGACCTGCAGGCCGTGTGTCAGCGCACCGCGTCCAGGCTAGACATCCCGTGGCCCGAAATGGCCAAGGAGATCTCCAGGTCCCGTTACGAGGGGAAACTTTTTTCCCAAACAACGAGGACAAAGAGGCAACTCTTTCCGGTCTTCCCGGAGATGTTGGATGAGGTGTCGGTCTCGTGGAGAGACCGGCCCTTTAGCAACAAGGCCCCAATCCAGGGTGCCTACTCCCTTGACTGTGACGGTATGGAGAGGCTCGGCCTGCTCCACATACCACCTATGGAACCGCTGGTAGCAGCCCACCTCCTACCGAGGATGGGCCAGCCACCAAGCAGGAACCCCACGCTGCCAGCAAAAACGGACCGATTCCAGTCCACCATGACTGAACGGGCCTACAGAGCCGCAGCATTGTCCGCCAGGGCTCTGAACGTTTCCTCGATGCTAACCGCGTACCAAGCGGAGCTCTGTGAGGATATGTCGAGCAATCCTGGACCGGCCACTCTAGACGAGATAGCCGCGGTCACAGACATTTGTCTCCGTGTCCAACGCTGCGCCGTCCAGGCCACGGGCAAGGTAATGGGGATCATGGTGGTGCAGGAAAGAGCTAGATGGCTCAACCTCACCAACCTCCCAGACCGGGAAAAGGAAGATGTGCTTGACATGCCCATCGTTCCCGAGGGGATTTTCGGCTCCGCTCTCGCTTCCATGCAGAGGAAGTGCGAGTCGAAAAAGAAGGAAGACGAGGCCCTCCACCTCTGTCTCCCTCGAAGGGTCCAGCCGCTGCCTTCGCAACAGCGGCCCTTCGCCCAAGCTGCACCGAATTCTGCTAGGTTCAAAGTACCAGGACAGCAGAGGTCGCAGCCCGCCCCGAGTCCCCAGCCCAGGCAGGAGATGAGGGCGAGTTGGCCTAGAAAATCTCCGGTTCCGGCTGCAGCCCAGGCGCAGCCAACCCAGAATTTCGGCCAGCAGTCGAGGAAGAAGAAGCGAGCGGCCTGACAGCCCCTCCTTCTCCCCTCCGTGACAGAGCTGGAAGTTCTTTCCCCGGCTCTAAATGTGTCCCCGCCGCCTCGAGAGATGCCTCAACGTCATCCTCAAGTCCGCATAAAACACATGTCACATCTTTCTTGTCTGAATAAACCATTTTCCGCTGACTCATCCAGGCTTCGGCCAAGGGCGCAGCTCAAAAAAATGAAAAGAAAGACAATAAACAGTCCGTTAACTATAAATCCCCTTCTGAGAGCAGCTACGGCCTCTCTCAACAGGTGGATAATAAACGGGTCTGTGAAGGCACCACCGCCACACGCATGTGCAGTGCCAACCCAGTCTCACGGCATTTCGTGTTCACCAACACGATTTTTAATCTATTGATTCGTGTTCACCAACACGATTTTTAATCTATTGATTCGTGTTCACCAACACGATGTGCCCCTTTTTGTCGTGTTGCACAGCACGATTTTAAAAGCAATGTATTTCTACTCGTAATGTGTTTCGTGCCTGCAGGCTGCAGCACGTCTTTTCTCCGGTCGGGTCGAGGAAGACCGGAAGCTGTGTGGTTCATAAAAACATGTTCTTACTCAAGATCAAGCCACAGTTATTGCTTTTATTTTAAATCGTATAATTTCGGACTTTTGTTGCCGTCTGTGAGGAAAATAAATGGGGCTCAGAGCCTCAGGATACTGAAATCTGTATTTTTTAAATCTTTTTTTCCTTCTAATTTGTTATTCTTTTCAAAATAACACACTGTTATTTACTCACCAATAACACACAATTATCCTTGCTTTTATTTATTGGTTTAATTCCATAATCTCTGACTTTTTTGGCGTCCGTCAGGAACTGAATTTCAAAATAAATATAACCGGAAACAGACGTAGGCATTTTGAGAGATTACCCAAGATCCTCAGCTATGGTTTTAAGCTCGCTGATTGGATGTGTTAGCCGCAATGCATGCTGGGATTTGGTGTTTATATTATATGAAATCCGGAAAACATTTTAAAAGAATAAAATAATACTTAATTCCGAGTGCTCTTGCTTTTCTCTTTGAAAGTCATCACATAACGGCATTGTAATACACGGTTCGGCTGCATTACATATTACAGATCTGCCGTAGTTCTTTATTTAGAGAGCCCTGATGAGAAGACCTTTGGAAAAACTGGAAGAAATGCCGCCGAAACTGAATACTTGACGTGGATCATAAATATATCAACAATTAAACAACATCTTCAATTTCTCTTCACACAATACGTCTCCTTGCAGTATCAACACTGATTCGGCTGACTTTTACATTTGATCTAATTCATAGATAGGTTATATTTACACCATAACGGTGCACAGCTGATAGAAAAGGACTGTAGTTTTTAAAGATATTACTGATTTTCTTTGAATGTAAGAATGTAAATACTGAGTCTGAAATAGTATAGCAATATGCTGTAAAATGATGTGAAAGCATGCATAAAACTATACATCTTCAGATGTTGTACATACACACTAATAATACAAAGTTATTATGGCTGTGTGTACCTTGTGTGCACCTCCTAGTGGTTAAAGCATGTTATTGAATTATTGTTTTTATGTGTTATATTTGATTAAAAAAATATTTAGAGTACATACTTTCATAGGGGGAAAGTATAAATATAGAAATATAGAATATAAAAATCAAGAAGATACTATAAGTGATCTCTACAATAAAACAGTTTAGTGCAGGATGTACACAGATATTAATAGGAGGAGGTGCAAAACAGAAAAACGAATTAACCTTTATTTAAACATTAAATAACAGATTAAGGTCTTTGGGGGTATCTATCTACAGATAAATATTAAGCCTGACAAAGTACTTAACGTCTAATATATTGCTTTCCTGCAATGTTAACTATGTTGAAGCACTTATTTTAACTGATATTATACACATTAATTATACTCTTATGTATGTAGATAGAATAAGAAATGTGCAGAATATGACAGTGTAATGGTGGAGGTACACACATATTGATAGATGTCTTGTAATGCACTGTTGAGGAACCTGTGACCCAAGTTTTTCATTCATTGCATAACTACACCGTAGTTGTGTATGATATGTCAATAAACCTTTGACAATCTTGAAAGGGATGTGCAAAATAGCCATAATATACAGTCTTTAATTAACTATTAGTAGAGAATAACGAGTAATGAATATACTTTATTACTTGTTTCCATTCATGTCAATTGCAGATACATGTTTAGTCTTCTCAAGCACAAGTATCACATATCTCTCCTGATTGTTGGCACTTGACAATCACCTTACCTGAATTTTACTCAGGTGTAACTAAAGTCTGATTTAAGGGTTGTTTATATTTCACATAATTAATCAGAATCTGCAAAGTAACTCAAATAAATGCAGTGGAGTAAAAATACCAGGTTAACCTCTGAATTGTCGTGGAGTAGAATTACAAAGTAACAATGAGCTGTCATGTGGGTATATATTAATGCTGCGCATTATGGACACAAGCGAGTTTCACCCATTTATTAATTATATGTTTTCACATTTGATAACACCTGTTACGATGTGTGAAGCAGGTTGGACCCAAATGCAGATTAACGTCAAATTCCTTTATTTCAAGGCTAAATTTACAATGACAGAACACTCACCGAGGACAAGCCAATACACAAGACGAACCGACAAAGACAGACAGAAAAACCAGAACTTAAATACACACAAGACTAATCACACAAACAAGACACAGGTGAGGAGGGAGGAGAAAACACAGGGGCCACAGGTGAACACAATTGGGTAATCAGACACACCAGGGAAACTAACGACAGGAGGAAAAACACAGGGAAAAGGACCAGACAATAACCCAGGAGGAAAACATGACAGAGAGAACAGCAAAAACACCCAAACCTAGACATAGAAATGTGACATGACATGAGAATCGTGACAGAACCCCCTCCTCAAGGGACGGATTCTAGACGTCCCTAAACACAAAAACAAAAATCCAACAACGTCCAGCAGGGCGGGTGGAGGGGGTCCGGAGGACGGGCCTTGGCTGACAGCCCAGGGCAAGGCAGAGTTCAAAGAGGGGGTCTCGGGCGGACGGCCCGGGGGCAAGGCAGAGTTCAAAAAGGGGTTCTCGGGCGGACGGCCCGGGGGCAAGGCAGAGTTCAAAAAGGGGTTTTCGGGCGGACGGCCCGGGGGCAAGGCAGAGTTCGAGGAGGAGGTCTCGGGCGGATGGCCCGGGGACAAGGCAGAGTTCGAGGAGGGGCGAAGACCACAGCGGGCGAACTCAGGGGACCGGGCTCGAGGGCGAAGACCGGACAGCTCCGAAGACCGGACAGGAGCCGGTGTCGACCGGACAGGATCCGGAGCCGGTGGGACAGGTGTCGGCAAGATTCCCCACGGAAGAGGACATAGGGCCGGCAGGACCACCGGCAGGAGAGCAGTCGGCGGAACCTCCAACGGCACAGGACATGGAGTTGGCAGGACCCCCGGCAGACGAGCAGTCTGCGGGGCCTCCAACGGCTCAGGACATGGGGTTGGCAGGACCCCCGGCAGGAGAGTAGTCTGCGGGACCTCCAACGGCACAGGACATAGGGTTGGTAGGACCCCCGGCAGAAGAGCAGTCGGCGGGGCCTCCAACGGCACAGGACATAGGGTTGGCAGGACCCCCGGCAGGAGAGTAGTCGGCGGGGCCTCCAACGGGACAGGACACAGGGTTGGCAGGACCCCCGGCAGGAGAGTAGTCGGCGGGGCCTCCAACGGCACAGGACACAGGGTTGAGGGGACTCGGGTAGGAACTTGAGAGGGGACTCGGAAGGGGACTGGAGAGGGGCCTTGAGAGGGGCCTCGAGAGAGGACTTGTAAGGGGACTTGAGAAGAGACTCGAGATGGGACCTGAGAAGTGTCTTGAGAGGAGACTTGAGAAGTGTTTTGAGAGGGGACTTGAGAAGTGACTTGAGGGGTGACTCGAGAGGTAGCTTGAGAGGAGACTCGAGAGGGAACTGGAGAGGAGACTTGAGAGGGGACTTGAGAGGGGACTTGACATGGGTCTTGAGAAGGAACTTGTGTCAGTCGGTACGCCGACAGGACACGGGGAGCTGGCGTCGGCTGGAGAGCCAGCAGGAGACGAGGTGCTGGAGTCGGCCGGTACGCCAACAGGCCTCGTGGAGCTGGCGTTGGCCAGTACGCCGACAGGACTCGGGGAGCTGGCGCCGGCTGGACAGCCAACAGGAGACGAGGTGCTGGAGTCGGCCGGTACGGCGACAGGACACGGGGAGCTGGCGTCGGCCGGAGAGCCAGTCCTGGAGCCGAAACTGGAGTTGGGACCATGGCTACTGGGGCCGGTACTGAAGCCCGAACCATGGCTGCTGGGGCCGGAGCCATGGCTGCTGGGGCCATGGCTGTGTGGGCCGGTTCTGTAGCAGGGACCATGGCTGCATGGGCCGGTTCTGGAGCCGGAACCATGGCTGTGGTGACCGGTTCAGGAGTCGGAACCATTGCTGCTGGGCAAGGAACCGGAACACGGATCCATGGCTGTGTGGGATGGTACTGGAGCACAGTACCATGGCTATGTGGGATGGTACTGGAGCACGGAACCATGGCTGCTGGGTCCGGCACTGGAGCCGGAACCATGGCTGTTGGGGGCGGAGCGGAGGCCCGGACCCTGGCTGTGTAAGCCAGGTAATGGAGTATGGACGCGTGGCTGCATGGACCGGTACTGGTGCATGGATCCATGACCTTGTAGGCCGATTCTGGAGCCGAAACTGGGGCTGGAACCCTGGCCTTGCGTCTCTTAGGAGTCTTTTGGAGGCTTCGTGGACCTCCAAACGCCAGACCAGACCCCAAGAAAGGGTCAGAACATGCAGACTGGCACTCAGGGCTACGTGAGAAAACCCTAAGCCACTCGGGCAACAAGCTCCAGAGCCAGGGCTTGCGAGCAACCTCCTGACGTGCCTCCTTCAACGCAGCCTCTCTACCCCGTCTAGATGAGGCGCCTTTCCATGTATAAAAAATGTATTCCAGAGAGTATCCAAGACATTCTGCCTGTAGCATCAAATGGGCTGAGTCTGCTGGGTCCATAATGGTCGGTTCGTAATGTTACGATGTGTGAAGCAGGTAGGACCCAAATGCAGATTAACGTCAAATTCCTTTATTTCAAGGCTAAATTTACAATGACAGAACACTCACCGAGGACAAGCCAATACACAAGACGAACCGACAAAGACAGACAGAAAAACCAGAACTTAAATACACACAAGACTAATCACACAAACAAGACACAGGTGAGGAGGGAGGAGAAAACACAGGGGCCACAGGTGAACACAATTGGGTAATCAGACACACCAGGGAAACTAACGACAGGAGGAAAAACACAGGGAAAAGGACCAGACAATAACCCAGGAGGAAAACATGACAGAGAGAACAGCAAAAACACCCAAACCTAGACATAGAAATGTGACATGACATGAGAATCGTGACAACACCAATGTGTTTAATACTGGCAACTTCTAATTGTGGGAAAAACGAAAACGTTCAGTAGAGACGTCCCATAGAACATTTTGCGAAACACAATAGACAGCATGTGTAGTTCTGGGAGTGTGTTCGATTCCAGTTTTGGATAGTCTGGCGTGGTTTCGTTCCATTTCACACAGCTGTTTGACGCTCTGCGTAACCTTACGGGAACTGTAGTCCTAAACGATAGCTGGGGATTATGGGTAGTGTAGTGTCTTCGGCCATCCTAAACTCAGAAATTTTGACAATCGCAATGATGCTCGAAATGTCCCTTATAGGCCCACGTCTGTTTCCGGTTATTTTTATTTTGAAATTCAGTTCCTGACGGACGCCAAAAAAGCCCGAGATTATGGAATTAAACCAATAAATAAAAGCAAGGATAATTGTGTGTTATTGGTGAGTAAATAACAGTGTGTTATTTTGAAAACAAAAATTAGAAGGAAAATATATTTAAAAATACAGATACAGACTGAGCCCCATTTATTTTCCTCACAGAAGAACAAAAGTCCGAAATTATACGATTTAAAATAAAAGCAATAACTGTGGCTTGATATTGAGTAAGAACATGTTTTTATGAACCACACAGCTTCCGGTCTTCCACGACCCGACCGGAGAAAAAGAAGTGCTGCAGGCAGTAGAAATACATTGCTTTTAAAATCGTGCTGTGCAACACGACAAAAAGGGCCAAATCGTGTTGGTGAACACGAATCAATAGATTAAAAATCGTGTTGGTGAACACGAAATGCCGTGAGACTGGGTTGGCAGTGCCGGTTGGGGCTTTAAGGGCACTACCGTCACACGCATGCGCAGTGCCGGCTGGAGCTGTAAAGGCACCTCCGTCACGCACATGCGCAGTGCCGGTCGGAGCCATAAGAGTGACATCCCAGCTGGCTCAAAGGAGCATACAGCAGGAGATACTCATGACGTCTGCCTGGGCTTCTCAAAACAGTTATAATTTATCTGTTTCACAAACCCAGAGAGAGTCAACCCATATTCTGGAGAGAGAGGTTCTCTCTCTCCTAGAAAGAAGAGTTTTATCTATAATGCCCACCGAGCGGAGTCAGATTACGGAGGAAAATGTCCTCGTAAAGCACCCGCTCAACATGGGCCTCATAATAAAACTAAACCCCGAACGCCACGGCGTGCGGAGAGTATTGGTTATTATGTAATGCGTAGTGGCACTACACCCGACTTTTCTAGTGCGGGACGCGCCTACGGGTGCCGTCCTTTCACGGAAGGTGGTCACCACGGACGCAGGTCAGACAGGCTGATAGGGGACTTACGAAGGTCGCCCGGTGAGAGGTCCCTAGAGCAGAGACTTCCAGCGGGCACACGTAAATTACCCAGAGCTTTTAGCGGTGTTCCCCACCCAAAAACGCTTCCTGCCTTCTCTCAGAGGACACCATGTCCTCGTGAGGACAGACAACACGATATCGTGTATGAACCGCCAGGGGAGGTTGCGTTGTCTCCAGTCACACACACTGGCACACAAACTGATCCCTTGGAGCGGCAGACGTCTCCTCTCTCTGAGAGCAACACAGGTACCGGGAGTTATGCACCTCGGGACAGAATTACTGTCCAGAGGTGCACCACTCTATGCAGACTGGACTCCTCATCCAAGGATCGGGAGTCCGCTGTGGGTGCGTTACGGCGGAGCCGCGTTAAGTCTGTTCGCAAGAGGAGAAAATGCTCAATGACAGCTGTTCTCTTTAATGCACGATTTAAACGCACTGTTAGGCAGGGACGCACTCGTATACGATTGACCTCCGGGTCCTCTGTACACGTTCCCACCCCTGACTCTGTTACCCCTAACTCTGGCCAGAGTGAAGGAGCAACGCCACACACTTACTCTGATGTTTCCACCCTAGCCTACGGGCTGGCGGGGATATATCAGCTGTTGTGCGGGCAGTCATGGCAGCCCCCACCACGCAGGGACAGATTGTCTCAGGCGGGGGGGGGGCGATCCTTTACCCACGCCCAGAGCGCAGGGCACTATGGGCCTGACCCGTGAGTGGTACAATCTGAATACAGTGGGACTCCCTCAGAAGGTGATAAACACTATTCAGAGTGCGAGAGCTTCCTCCACCAGGTCTCTTTACGACTGTAAGTGGAGGGTGTTTGAGGAGTGGTGCCTTCAAGAAGGACACATCTCTTTTCAATGTCCTGTCGGGGTGATTTTATCATTCTACAGGACTTGATCGAAAACACAGAGCTTTCTCCACGATCAAGGTGTACCTGGCTGCTATTGCTGCATGCCATGTGGGCTTTGAGGGTAAGACGGCTAGCCAACATCCTTTGGTTTGCCGTTTTATGAAGGGAGCTCGCAGGCTCCTCCCTGTCTCCAGGTCGCTGGTGCCCTTATGGGACCTGGCAGTGGTTTTAAATGGGCTCAAAATGACCCCATTTGAACCCCTGGAAGGAGCTGACATGAAACATCTGTCACTCAAGACAGTGCTGTTACTGGCCCTGGCATCCGCCAAGCGGATCTTTACACACATATATGGACAGATCAAAAGAGCTTCTTCTTAATGACCAACTCTTCGTGTCCTGGGCTAAACCTCACAAGGGTAAGCCTGTTACTAAGCAACGACTATCCCACTGGATCGTGGAGGCGATTGCTTTGGCCTATACGAGTCAGAATCTGCAAGCACCTTCGGGTCTGCGGGCTCACTCGACTCGGGGCCTGGCTACATCCTGGGCTTTGTTCAAGGGTGTTTCCATCCAAGACATCTGTGCAGCGGCAAGCTGGTCTTCGCCGCTCACTTTTGTCCGCTTTTACAGGCTAGACGTCTCCGCTCCAAGCGTGGCCCGAGCAGTGCTGGGCACCTTGTTGAGTCGGGACTCCACCTGTTAAATTCTGGTTGATCGGTGATCTTCGAGATAAGCTCGTCTGGCAATACGGGAGCTACAATATCCCATAGTGAGACATCGAACGGAGTGTTATGAATGAGAACTATAGGTTACTTACGTAACCCCAGGACTCAGAGTAACATGAAGTGAGATGTCTCACCAGACGGCCCTCCTTGCTATGGTGAAGCGAGAAGAGGTGCTTATTTTGAATGACGCATGCGTCGTGGCACAGGCTACTTATAGGGGGTGATTTCCCCTGACGTTGACGTCAAGATCACCAGCCAATCAGGATTGGCGTAATGAGATTGATGCTTCTGTTTGCTCCGCGATGAGGCGCATCCCATAGTGAGACATCTCACTTCATGTTACTCTGAGACTGGGGTTACGTAAGTAACCTATAGTTTCTCCCCGTTTGCTCCCTTTATACCCGAGCACACTTGAGTTTAAACTGTTGTACTGAAATTGGAAAGATTCCTTTAATCTGTCTCTTTAGCATCAGTCTAAAAGCCTGTGAAATATCTGCTGCAGAAGTGTGTTTAGCTTCAACTGTTGATATTCAGTTTGTGTATTTGTTTAACTGTAACATGAAATGAGATGTATTCCCATGGTTCATGTGGGCGAGCTTTTTGGAGGCAGAGCGGCTCGTTAGCCAGAAACACGTCTCAGTGGTTTTACAGAATATTTCCGTGACTGTCAAACAGGAGCTTGATCTAATCAGCAAAATGATGATTTTCATTTAGTAACAACGCTAAAGCTCTAATGCCCATGAGAGAGGATCTCCTGGCATCGACTATAGTCAGGAAAAGGATTCAACCTGAAAGTAATCATAGCAGGAGAAATGTCCCCATGACTCTTTTACTATTGAATAATAGATCATTGGATTATTAAGACTTGTGCACCAATGTGAAATCAGGATTTGTCCGCTGAACCTAGTCTGGGTAAAGCTCCCTCCAACTATATATTTAATTTATATAGTAACTAGTAATATAACTGCGCTGCCCGCCTCCTCACCCACACCCGCTCCAGAGACCACATCACCCCCGTCCTTCAAAACCTGCACTGGCTCCCTGTTCGTCAACGAATACACTTCAAAATCCTTCTGCTAACACACAAAGCTCTCAATAACCAGGCTCCCCCCTACCTCTCCGACCTGATCCACCACTACACCCCTTCCCGCAGCCTTCGCTCATCAGAAGCGAACCTCCTCTCTATCCCCAAGAAAACCAAGCTCCGAACCTGGGGGGACAGAGCCTTCTCCATCGCTGCCCCCACCCTCTGGAACTCCCTCCCACAACACATCAGAGACTGCACTGACCCCCCCACTTTCAAAACACTGACCAAAACACACCTCTTCAGACTGGCTTTTAATCTGTGAATTATGCTGTATTGCTGTTTTAATAACTTTTAAATGTTATTTTATCTTGTTCTAATAACTTTTAAATTCTATTTTATCATGTTTTATCACCACTGTAAAGCGTCTTTGAGCACCTGGAGAAGCGCTTCGAAATGCAATGTATTATTATTATTATTATTAATTTATAGTGGTTTAACATGCATCATTTAACCAGAAAACCAAGAACAATGCAAAATAATAATGATGTTCAGAATAAGTGTATAACATAATAATAGTTATAATAATAAGGAGTACCTATTCACATTTTTATAAACACACTATACGACTTTGTGACTTTTTATGATATGCAATCATATTTTATACATTCTTAAATATATTATCATGCCTTTTCTATATTTACTTTTTAATTTATATTTGTATAAAATACCATGCACTGATTTTCTTATGATGCTTTGATGAAAAAATACAATATGACATTTTCTTTTAATATTAGGACCCGCTTCGTCTCTTTTTTAAATAAATATGACAAATGATGCTACACTTTTAGATCATTATTTACATACTTTATTATTTTTAGCATTTTATGAACTCACTTTTTTAGGATGTTTCTATGCCATACTACTAATCAGGTGTTTATAAAATACTGTTGAAAGGATTTCTATTGATTTTTTTAATGCAAACGGTACAATGACTGTTGACGTGCATTCATTTTGATAATATTTTTGCAATGACAAACCTACTATACTTTTTGGTGATATTTGTATCACTTACTCTATTATTACTTTTTTAAATGACACCTTATGGTATACGATAATATGCATTTTTTATGAGAAATCTATCAAATATGACATTATGACTGACGATAATTTAATTCAAAAAATCTGCTGTGATTTCCTTTTGACTTTTTAATATCATATGACACATTAAATATTTCTTGATGAAATACTATGACTGTTTTAAATATGTTACCTTGATTTTAGGAACGTTATGAATAAACATCATATTAAGTATCAGAGTGGAAGCAAATCTTCTAGAAATGCTAAACCTTTATAAAAAAAGGAATAAAAAGACAAACTGGCTCCAATTTAATTTTGGGGGTGTTTATTTCAACTAATGTCCCCACAGGAATGAACATGCAATACTTATGGAAAACAGAAAGTAAACATTTTAATTCTCAAATGTTTGACACGTTCAGGGTTTTACTTTTAAAGTAAACAGCAATCAAAACAACAGAATACATATTTAATAGGGCAGGTAACATCCCCAAACCCAGCAATTTTAATGTCAATGATAGTTTCTTTTATTTATTTATTTTCAGAAGAAGAAAGTCCATATGAATCACTTGTTAGATAATTATGCTACTTCCTCAATGAAAGATACAATTGTCTTCTTTAACCATGCAAATTAAAGAATCACATTCTTACTTTTTTCCCGTGTGTCATTCTACCAAATAGCTGATTATTATGTATTTTTTACCCAAAGAAAACAATGTACCATTTATGGATTGCTGCTGTACAAGAGGGATTACAGGCAAACATGGGAGAGGATATTCTGGTGAGAGATCACGACAACATGATGACGAATATTTCAAAAAACCATACTACAGTAATTACATATTTTTCTCAGGGAAAGCCAGAGTAAGACAAAAGGCTTCTAACCTCTTACAAATCATATATGCATCTGCTTTAAATAAATAATTGAACTCCAAATAAAAAATACACATACTAAGAAATAACACTTATCTATAAACACACAAAAGTACCATAAAGAAATGTATTTACTGAAAGCCGATCGACAATTATTTTTTGGATTGGATCATTTTCATATTGCTCGTGGATTGTGAATGTCTTTGTTTTTGTATTTGTCCTTCAGCATTATTTTTTCAACAGGTCGTTCATTTCAGTATCCCAAGTATAGAGCACATACAGGAGGCTCTCTGCTCATTTCCTCAGAGCGAGTCTTCATCCGAAATTAGTAAATCAGCAGCGAGGCGTCGACTTTTTGATCCGCTCTTTGCTCCTCTACCTCAGAGAAATCCCCCTCCTCACATGAAACGCAGCATCCAGCGCCTCTAGACGCAGATCTCGATGGGCGTGGCCACCAGGTGGCGCCCTCTCTCGTTGTTCTCTCTGTTGACGCGATCGTAGCTGCCAGTGGAGGAGGGCGAGCTGTTCGTGGACACGGAGGAGAAGTGTGTGTCCATCATGAGGCTCCCCTTCGCTGCCATGCAGGCGGGGGACAGGCTCTGTTGCTTCAGCCGGTCCACCAACACGTTCTCCTCAGACGACGACGAGCTGATGTCCAGAGGGGGCGCCGCGCTGCTCGCCAAGCCGTTCCCGTTCTCCGTGTCCAGCATCCAGCTCTGGTTGAAGTAGCTGAAGACTTCTTTGACGGAGCAGCGGCGCTCCTGCTCAATGGAGAGGAGCCTTCGGAACATTCGGAGAGAATAATCGGTGAAGCGGCGCCACTGCGACGGCACCATGCCTGTCCGGCGCCGCTGCCAGCGCACAAACTCCTCGTAGAAGGTGTCGTTTGGCATGGCCTTCTCCCAGGGGAAGTTCCCCGTCAACATGCAGAAGAGCAGCACGCCGAACGCCCACACGTCCGTGCTGTAGTCCACGCAGAAGCCCTCGTGCCGCGAGGTGTCGCACAGCTCAGGCGCCGTGTATGGGATGGTGCCGCTGACGCGCTTCACCGGGGAGCCGGCGCGCCGCGTCATGCCAAAGTCCGAGAGCTTGACTTTGCGACACTCTTTGTCGAAAATGAGGATGTTCTCGGGTTTGATGTCTCTGTGCACGAGTTTCTTACAATGCAGGTAATCCAGGGCGATCGCCACCTGGTGGACGCAGCGCTTCGCCACACACTCAGGAAGACCCACCTGAACAGAGGAGAGGAAGAACGAGGTCAAAGAAATGAAACCCATTCAAATATTAAAAACTTTATGGGATAGTATGTTGAAACAAGTCATGTTATAGTATGTCAAAAAATATAAGAAAAAACATCAAAGTATGGTACATCAATAAATGTCAAAACATTCATTGTACATTCTGTCAAGAAATATAAAATAAGTCAGAGTATAGTAGGTTGAGAATTATGAAAAAGCAGTTATAGCTTACTATGTAAACAAATTAAGTAAAAGTAAGGTATGATCGAAAATATCATAAAAAATCAAAGTACAGTATGTCAAAAAATATAAAAACGTTGTTGATTTGGGCATTATCACTGAAAGGCTTGTTGTGGGCTCGTCCACTTTTTTTTTAACTGCCGGTCGTGTTAAAAATGTGTCCATTTTATTGATTTTACGAGCAAACAATATTTGTTTACAACTTGTTCCCAAGCTTCACGCGCCCCCCTGCAATAGCACTGCACCCCCCCTAGGGGGTGCGCCCCCCAGGTTAGGAACCACTGGTATGATGCGTTTAAAGATTTAAATAATGTGTCTTAGTATAGTATCTCAAAAATATCAGAAGCAACTTAATTATATAGGTGGTCCGAAAATATATAGAAATCCTCATAGTTTAGTTCAAAAGTATAAAAATAATATCAAAGAATAGTATGTCAAAAATATAAAAGAAGTCATAGTATGGTTAGTCGAAAATATCAGAAGAAACATCACAGTATAGTGCGTCAGAATATAAAAAAAGTCCTAGTGTTGTATGTCGAAAATATACAAAAAAAACGACATAGGTCGAAGTTTGGAAAAAAAACGGTATAGTATATTACTGTATGTCGGAAATATGCAAAAAACTGCAAAGTGTGAGGGAATAATTCTGTCTTACTCCTAAGATATTGAACTGTTGACGTTTATAACCAACCTTGACTCGTTATCTCCTTTAAAGAATGTGCTGCTGCACTCATTCTCAGTTTTATGATCGGTCAACTCTCGGTCACAGAGCCTAAGAGTCAGGCAAGTGATTCAGTGTCTCCAGATGTTGGTGATATCTCCAGTGTTCCCAGCTGTTGATTAACTCTATGTAAACTAGTTAAAAGGTCTATCGAGAGAGAGGCTGGTCAGATTTCACATGGCAACCCACCAGTGCAGTCAGAATCTCTGGCTGCTGTGACTTGTGATATGAATTTCTCAGCCGATACTTGTAATAAACTACCAGTGTTTGACATCAAAGCTCCAACTCTCCTCGTGTCTCTCTGAGTCCTGACTCTCCATTGCTGCAGAACTTTCCGTATGTTGAAAATATGAAAAAAACTGCATAGTATATAGTATGTCGGAAATATTCAAAAGTATACAACTACATTATATAGTACGTTTAACATATTTAAAAAAATCTGAGTATAGTATGTTGTGGTGTCGAAAAAAAGGCATAGATTAGTATGTCGAAAAAATTTGTAAAAAGTAATAGTATGTTGAAAACACGTCATACTATTACTTTTTATTTTCGAAAATATAAATAAAAGTCATAGTGTAGTATGTCGAAAACACAAGTATATTATGTTAAAAATATCAAATCAAATGTCATAGTATGGTTGGTCCAAAATATCAGAAGAAACCTCATGGTATTAGTATTGTATGTCCACTTTCTATTTTTTTTTATCATGGTATAGAATTTCGAAAAAACTGAAGAAATGTATATATCGAAAATATATAACAAATTGTCGTTATAGCATAACGAAATGATCAGTAAAAACAAACACAGTATAGAAAAGAAGCCAGTATGTCGAAGAAGTAAAAAAAGTTTTTAAAAAAGCCATAGAATATTGTGTCAAAAATGTAGAAAAAGTAATAAAATAGTTAGTCAAAAAAAAAGAAGTAGAATGTGATTTACACCGTCGTATAGCTCAATTGGTAGAGCAGACAAGCGGAGGACCGGGGTTCGAATCCCGCCCGGGACCATATCTGTCACTTGAATAAAGGGACTGGTTGCCCAAAAAACTCTTTAAAAAAAGTCAACATGTCATATAAAAGTTTACAGAAATGTCTATCAAATTGTCATAAAACTAATCTTTGGTTAGTATACAAAGTCAGAATTCAGTTCTGTATGTCATAAATACTATTGTTAAAGGTCATATAAAAAAAGATGTTTTAACAAGATTTGAGTTATAAGTAACTCAAATCTTTTTTTTACATGTATTCATGATGGAAAGTGTCCCTGAACACAACATATACACGATAATCTTTCTCTCACCTGTGGAGGGATGATGTCGAACAGATCTCCTGCCAGCGCGTACTCCTGAGCGAATATGTAGTACTCGTCGGTCTCGAAGGCGATGCCGTACATGTTGATGATGAAGGGGCAAGGCGACAGGTACAGGGAGATGCTGTACTCCCTCAGGAAACTCTTCAGCTTCGTCGTCTTCCTCTTCAGAAACTTCAGGGCCATTTTAGTGCCTGAGAAACAAAAAAGGAGGACAGAGGAATGTTACATAACTCCATAAATCTCCATCCTCGTTTTTCATGCATATGAGACGTGTCTAGGGCAATTATTTCACATCTGCCTAATTGCAAATATGAAACTTAATTAAAATGATCAAAATGTGATGAATAATTAAAATCTCCCACGTCACTGAGTTAAATCTTGCCGTTTGTCAAATCCTCCAGACTCTATGTTCCCATAGAGAGTGACCTGCTTACACTTTAACAAAGTAAGGTTTCTACATTTTTAACACAAATAAAAGTCCTGCATTTAGTTATGTATGAATCAGCAACATGTATTTGTCGGTATTTCAAATAAAACTATTAATTGTGCTGTAATTTGTTCCCAGTCAGCGATTGACTTTTTTATTTATCTTGTGCAATAAATGTACTTAATTTGTTTCGTCTTTGATTTGTGTCAAGGACGAGGATAGGGGAGGGGAGGGCAGGGGAGGAGAGGGGAGGGGTCTCCAATAGCTCCGGCTCAGCTCTGCAGAGCACTCTGTGCAGGTCAACAGAGAGCCTTTGGGAAAGGTCCGGAGTCTGTTCATAACGCTTTGTAATGTTGACCGGACTATACACAAGAGAAATAAGTCCCAATGACATAAGTGATGCACAACTTACCTCGAGAGAATGTGCATTTTGTGAGCTGTGCATCAAATAAAAACATCTGTAAGAATATCGTCTATTTTAAGTCTCTAATCCTGCAGAAGGCGTCAAATAATAATTGCCGTACAAGTAATATTAATATTCTTCTTATGGTTACCAACAGTATAGCACTTATTAATTGTAATACATTATTATAATAATTATAGTTTTATTCTTTCATTATTTATTATTTGTAGAGAGTTATTGTGTCTTTGCAATCATATGTATCTATATCTAAAAGACGCATGGCAATACTATTTTTTTACAGTACAGAATATTTGAAACAACAAATAGGTAATGTTGTATTCTCTCAGCAGCAAGCTTGTGTTACAGAAGTTTCATGTTTTCATGGAAGATGAGTTGTTTTCTGAAAGTCAGCCTGCTGGCTCATTTGCACGAGGACAAACATGTTCCGAGGAACTCAGCTGACTCTAAACTGTGAGGGTTTCAGGGCAGGACCTGCAAATAAGCTGCATTTCAAATCTACCCCACGGCCGCTTAACTGTCAAAACAACAGCACTTCAAAATAAAAACAGTATGCTTTTATCTTTCTGTCCACATGTGGTTACTTATTTAACATGTTACATTGAATAACACTTCTAGTCATACTTCTAATAAGTCGGTAACATATTCAATGAAGGACTTTTAATGTAGTATTTTAACTGTGAGACACGTGTTTACTGTGAAGTAACTTTAAAGGAACATTATATTTCCACACTGACTCTCCTCGGCACAAATATTGAAAAAATACTTTTAGAGAAAAAGTCTCAAATATTAAAGGAAGGTAAAAAAACGGATATAAAGTCGTGTTACTGCAGCTGTAGCATGAGGTAAAAGTTGAAAATATCGAAATGAAAAGAAAATATTCAAAATATGTTTGAAATAAAATGCTGACAAATTAAATATTGGATTTTATTTGGCGGAGGAAACTGAATATTAAAGGAAAACCCCATTTCTAACAGTGACTGATTCACATTTCAGTTTCCCTCTTCACTAAAACTTTAACATGATTCAAAAGGTCAGAAAGGATATTGCCTTCAGGCCATTTAGCCCCATAGTGAACCTGACATTTAAACTGAGCGCCATCAGACAATTAGATCTGCGCTCTGATGGAGAAGATCTCAGTAATAAAGCAGAAGGTAAAACCACAGGTGCACATTGTTTCAACTCCACACTTCACAGGCTGGAAAGGTCAGAACTCATCTCGGTGACACACTGCCGCTGCTTTCAAAATGTGCTCTGTGCTCCATAAAAAGAAAATAGGACATCATGGGATTTTAATGTGGAAAGGTTCAACAGATTTTCCATTAGTACATTTAAGCAATCTGAGTTCAGATATATGCCAAAAACTGTATTAAATATGTGGACAATTACGTCAAATGCATTTTTCTAAAGTAAACACTTAAACAACATGAAAGGGTTTTATAAGTGATTGTGGAAGATAACGTACGTAGGTGTTGAAGTAAATATGGCTTTAAGTAAGTAGGTAAGTAAGTAAGTATTGGGTAGCAGAAACGTGTGGACTCGAGTCACATGACTTGGACTCGAGTCAGACTCGACTCGAGTCACCAATTTGATGACTTGAGACTCGACTTGACAAAATCACCAAACACTTGCGACTCGACTTGGACTTGAACACCAATGACTCGGGACTTGACTTGGACTTGAGCCTTCTGACTTGAGGTGACTTGATCATTTAATTCAGAGGCCTCCAACACGCCGATCGCGAGATGCCGCTAGAAGAGCAGACTCCCGTCGGGGAGAGCAGAATCTTCAGCCGCTCCAACTCTTGCTGAGAATCCTTGCAGGAAGGGGCGGGACTTCATTTTGGTGAGCCACCACGCGGCCAATCATATGCGAGGACACACTAGGATCATACCATTATGTGAAAGAAGGGTGGGGGCAGACGCTCCAAAGACAGCAGGTGTAGTAGTGGTACAGGCCAGCTACACAGAGCCACGGGGAGCCGGATTTAAATGCAAGCGCGTCGGAAAAAGTCAAGAAATGAGCGAAAACCAAAAAAAGAAGCAGCATCTGGCTGCTTTTCAGTGATATTGCAGAAAGCAAAGCTGAGTGCAGGATTTGTAAAATGAAATTAACCTTCAGAGCAGGGTTATTTTTTTGGTAACCACTCAGGATTTATTGTCAGAGGTGGGAGAAGTTCAGATATTGTCCTTGAGCAAAAGTATCAGAGTGTATACTCGGTGTATACTCGGTTACAATAAAAAGTCCTGCATTCAAAATGTTACAAGTAAAAGTATAAGTAATAGCATTAAAATATACTTAAAGTACCACCTGCAGAGGGACCTAGATGCAGGTGTTCTCTTCCCCATAGAGACCGCCTGGCTGCACATTATCCCTTGCATAAAGATAGATTGTGGGTCCCTCATAACATGTTGTACACAGTGGAAATAAACATTCTGGTTACCTCAACATCAGGGATCTTATACATTAAACTCCTTGTGAATCAAACCGTCACGGGAGCCTTACCTTACCTCTTAAAATAAAATAAAACACGTCACTTTACCAGCAGAGAGAAAATGGATTATTAAATTATTAATGAGACTAATAAAGAACGGTTTGATTATTAAGTATTATTCTGTTGATGGATGTCATTACATTTGGTTAAAAGCACATAATGACTTGTTTAAGACTCGTTTTTTCAAAGTTTAGGACTTGGACTTGACTTGAACTTAACCATCCTGACTTGAGACTTGACTCGGACTTGAGCGCAAAGACTTCAGACTTGACTCGGACTTGCAAAACAATGACTTGGTCCCAGCTCTGTTGGTAAGTATATAACGTGTATATGTAGGATGTTACTTATGTGTATGCTATGTTTTTTGTATTTGACTAGTAAGTATGTGAAAAAGTAAGTAAGTTAGTATGTAAGTGAATAAGTAATTAAGGATGTCAGAAAGTAAGTAAGTATGTAAGTTAGTGAATAAGTAAGTAAGTAACTAAGTAAGTATGTTAGTAAGTAACTAAGTAAATATGTGAGTATGTAAGAATGTGAGAACTGAAGTTTTGATATTGTTGTACTTCTGCTGAACAACACTTGTGTCAGTTGTTTCCTTCTTTGTTTGCCATGGAGGCATATGAGAAAAAGATCAAAGTAACACGGGGCGAGTAATTGATACACAAATGATGTATTTTTGGGTGAGTATTCCTTTAATCATGTGGAGAAATCCAAGGCGTGATGCACCTTCCAAGCCTAGCTTCAAAACACTTCATTTCAAAGGAACATCAAAAGAAGTATTTGGAAGCAGCTTCAGCGTCAACACACACACAGTTACCTCTGATTTTGTGTACGACCAGGTCCACCTTCCCGTACGTGCCCTTCCCCAGCTCACAGACCACCTCATAGTATTTGTTGATGTCCAGTTTCTCCAGGTTCTGAGCAGCAATCAGCTGGAGTTCCTCCAGGATGTCGATGGAGGCGCGGGAGCCGTGTGGCAAGGAGTTCATTGTTGTGGAGGGCGGGCTGGGATGAGGGTCCGGGGCGAGGGTCCAGGCTGGAGACGGATGTTCCTGCAGGAAGGAAGAGAGGAGGTTCACTACGAGACCAGAGCCCACCCGTCTCCACCTCTGTAAACACAGCACCGCCACGTATTGACTTGTATGTGAACGTATGGGAGCTGGATGCTTTGTGTTCATGAGAAAGTTGGAGCGTGAACAAGGATGTGGGGTTAGTGTTCCATTATAAGCTAGAAGAAGTTCAATTGACAGTGTGAAAAGTACAATATGAATATCGCATTTCAATGTTTTTAACGTTATAATATTACTAGAAAACCCTATTTTCACCTACACCATATAACTCCTGCATAAGATCACGTTGTATCTTTATGACATATATTCCCTATAGAACTGTGAATTCTAAGATGCTAAGCAGCATTTTGATCGACAGTGTGAAAAATAAAATACAATATCGCATTTCAATGTAAAAAGTTTACCAGTATTAGCATGGAAAATAGTTTTTTTTAGAATAATACAGATGATGTTATTGTTTTAATACAGAACATAAATGATAGGTGCAGTTTATTTCTAAGTAAGTACTGCTGGATACATTTATAAATAATAATATATAATAGTTGGTTTTATTTTGTATTGAGTTTGTAAATCTGTTTCTAAACTAAAAAAAATGTCAATAAATGTACAGTAGTGGAGTTTACTATATACTCTCTTCTTGCACTATTTCTATTTTATTTGTATTTACTTGCACATCTCAAAACATTCTCTTGCACTATTTTATCTGTTTTATTTGTTCTATGTCCTACACAGTATATTCATGTTGAAGGAGCCTGTGACCTAAGTTGTTCATTGCCATAACTACACTGTAGCTAATGTACAAATGACAATAAAGCCTTGAAACTGGTATGTAATACAATAAAAAGTATAAAGGAAATTAAATAGCTTTTGTTGCTTCAGTAGAAAAAAATGGAATTATGCAAGTATCTCAACATCGTAGGCACAGCAGACAAGTCAATAGTTTCTACACCACTGCAGTCAGAGAAATGCAATGTGTCGGATTGGATCGCAGAAGAGGGAGGTGTTTCTCTTTGTAGAGCGGAGCAGCTGAGAAATGATCCTCCTGCAATAATGAACATCTCATTCTGACCCGACGTGTTTCCCATCACCAATTCCAACCTCAGAAAATCAGTCCAACCTTCCTCCCTCTGCTTCTAAAACAAGAAGCCAAGCAACACTCTCCTCCTCCAGTGAAACCCCCGCAGCGGGCCAACCTCTCTGAGGGGCTGCAGACACTCTGAGGCCTGATGGCACAGCACAATGAAGCCGCTCTCATAACGAGGATGAGAACGTGTCGAGGAGACGGGTGCTAGCCACTTCCTGTGCATCAGGTCCATCTGTGTTCCTGTCTGCAGCCTGAGCATGTCTGGGAAACTGTTGCACACGTTTCAACTTCTACTACACTTTGGAACCACATATTGTATTTTACTCCTCAAACGTATTTAACATTAGTTTCTACTTTGCAGGTTAAAAGGGCGCAATTATGTTCATGTTCAGGTGACAGGATTGTATGTGTCTCTACTGGGACATGTCTCCATGCTTTAATGTTCAAAAAGCTCTTTATTATTTCATACTGCCTGTGCTGCAGCACCTCTTTTCACCCTCTGTCTGAAACCAGAGCCCAGTCTGCTCTGATTGGTTATCTGGTCAACTCTGTTGTGATTGGTCAACCGCTTATAGATGTCTCGCCCCTTAGCCTATTACGTACAATGTGTTGGAGCGCTAGCCAATAGAAGCGCAAGTGTGACATAGTGATGTCACTATGTTGGGGACGTAAACAAAGAAGTCGTTTCAGGCGGGGGTATTCAAATCCCCTGTGTTCTTGCAGACCATTTACATGCACAACAATCTACTGTATATACACACGACTACAGGAAAGAGAAGACCTAGAAAAGCATATAGGACCCCTTTAAAATGATCATAACAAACTATAACAATCTCATAATGACTCTGGATATACTGCTATGGATAAAGGATACCATGATGTAACAAAAGGCAACGTTTGCTCCAACTTTATCAGCTGCAAAATGTAAAATGATGTACACATTAATGGATCATTAACTATAATCGTGATTCAGAACAATTGCCATAGTTTACTTTATTTGAATTTACTTAAGTTGCGTGTCTGAGTATTTCTTCCACCTCTGATCAAAGCCAGTTAAATAAAAAGGATCACCTCGCAGTGACAGAGGGAAAGTGGCTCCAGACATCAACAGTATGTGCTGAGCATGAAAGTGCAACCAGCAGACACAAAATGAGGAGTCAGCTGAACCCAGAGGAGCCGAGCGGCTGTCCATCACCGGGCCACTCAGCACCCGTCTGACAAGGTCAATAAAACAAACACACATTAAAGGAGACAGCGAGGCTGCAGACTGAAGAACTACCCGCAAACAGCCTTTTTATTTCCTGCCTCTGTGATTCGATTTTAATTAAAATTCAAGCTCTTCTCTGTCCAGTTGATCTGCAACACAGTAACAGTGACAGAGTAGCCGCGTTATCAGCACAATACAGGAAATGGGTGTTGTGTCTGCATGCACAAAGAGTCGCTTTGCAGACATAACAGGTGCACGAGGAGATGCTTTAAAGCTTGTATCACACATGGTTCCCCAATTCTCACTGAAAAGAAAGCAGCAGATGGTTTGAACTTAATTTCACACAAATGTTTTGTCCCCCGCATTCACGTTATACAAACAGTACAACCTGTAAAAAAGGCACTTTGCAATCCCCTGATGGTGGAACATGTCTTTATTTTAAGCCTGTTTTAGATTTACGCATCAAAAACACAAGACTGGAACAATTGGGGAAATAATAATAATCTCAAAACAAGCATCTATGCTTGGATTAAGTTGTTGGAAAGGTGGCATATACTTTTAAAACTAAACTGAGAATAAGTGCAATGGAAACAGAGGGTTTCCACACAAACAGGCATGTGTACACAGTTTTTAAACACAGAGATGTTTTTAAAAATAAGCAGCTGTGCTCACGGCAAGGAGACGGAAATATTCCAATGGAAGATAAAATGTGTTATTGTATTTGTATGCCCATTTTATATCCAGGCATCAAAAACACCAGATTGTAAATGCTGGATATTTGAAAACAGAAATCTTAAAATAATCACCAATGATTGGGTGATAATCAATTGGAAAGAAAACAACAATATGGTTTTAATAGTTTCACTTTCTTTCTATCAGGTTTGATTAACGTTTGTTTTACTACGATCAGCAGGGTATCATTAGTAAATGTGAGAGGCGAATATCATTTTGTGTTTTACACCAGTGGGTTGAGCCTTGGTGTTGGGATCAGAGGGTCACAGGTTCAAACCCAGTGCAGTCAGCATGTCGTTGTGTCCCTGAGACACTTCACCTCAAATTGTTCCTGTGGGGATTGCCCACAGTATTGAGTATGTAAATCGCTTTGGATAAAAGCGTCTAACAAGTGACATGTAATGTAAAAATGTAATACCATTGTTACTTTGACTTTTTTGTAATTTATTAATGTTGTTACTAGGGATGTCCCGATCACCTTTGTTTGCTCCCGATCCGATTCCGATCATTTCATTTTGACAATCTGCCAATACCGATTTTTCCCGATCCGATCTTTATGCAATGCATTAAGAGGAAAAAAAAAGGTAACATATAACGGCTGGTCATCCAACGCGATGAATTCAGCTATCTTGGCTGTTATTGTGTTGGCCTTTTCACTGTTCTGGGGCAGTTTCTCTTTCCTTTTGAAAGTCTCTGAAAGTGTTGGTTGTTTCAGTGCCGTTACCCGAGTGGCCGCTGTGTACTCGCCGTGTTGTTGTTGGTGTTTGTTTATCAGGTAACGTATTAGATTGGTCGTGTTGAACGTAGCTCTGTTCTTTCCACCACGCGGAACCTCCGCCTTGCAAACATTGCATCTGGCTGTTACACTGCCTTCGCTTTCAATGTTATAATACTTCCAAACTCCTGACATTTTCTCTGTCCCGACTCCCGAGTCACCAGCTGAACGTAGCCTCTCGTTAGCTTACTGCTACTATTAGACACTGCGCCCACTCTGTTGCCAGATTTGAGAGGAATAAGCAACCAGGTGAAAACAAGCCCAAAGAAAGCAACACATACATGATGTTGTGTAATTTTAAACCAAAACTAAGTCCTCAGGATGACTTTAAGACGTGAACATGGTCATTTTTGTTTTGTAACATTAAATAAAATAATAAAAATATTTTATATAAAAAAAATAAAAAAAATCCCCATCCCCGATTTTTTTCTCCCGATTCCGATCTTTTGAAAATCATGTGATCGGCTCCGATCCCCGATCACGTGATCGGATCGGGACATCTCTAGTTGTTACATTAAATGTTACTACAAAACCCTATACCTAACCTATATACTATAACTCCTGCATACATTCATATTGTATTGATCTTTATTCTACATTACATGTGTTCCCTATATTACTGTGAATTCTACTAATAAGATGCTAAACAGCATGTGACAATAAAAGCTGAATTCAATCGTATTAATATAATAATCGTTTCAATCACTTTTTACTGTACATTTGTTCTATTATTCTTTATACCTTCTGAGTGCTGCATCATCAAATATGTTCACTTGCTGCCTTGTTTAATTCTCAGCTCTTCTAACCATGATAACCTTGACACAGACGCATGCAGTGTGCACACGTTCACACTCAATGCATGTACCACAGAACCTCCTGGGCATTAAGCATAGCTCATAATGTGCTCTCACCCTGCCGTCATATCAAAGAGCTGCAGATGAAAGAACTCACAACCAGCACTAATGAAAAGCATCTTCTGTATTCTGGCAGCTCTGACTCTCTCTCTGGGTAACGGTGCCACGGTGGGTCCCCGGAGGGCCTCCAGGAGCCCGCCTTCCCCCTGGACGAATGAGGGTTATGAGCCCTCCTGCCTGTCTTTCTTTTGTGTGAAATACTCGTCTGTAATCAAAGCTGAAAGTGGGATGTGCGTCATTGCTGTTTTTTCATCTCCTTCTGCACCTCCAGGCTCATGTTACCTGCCTATTGCACCAAACTGGAGAGGAGGTGTGTCTCTCAGCCTGATGGAGGGGCAGGCTGCAGAATGGCACAGAGGTGAACAAGAGCTTTTATTCATCTACCTGCCTATCGTCATGCCTAGTTTGGGTATTCTTGTAGAATAACTATTAATCAGTTCACATTGTATATCAAGCCATATCCATCCAAGTATACCAAAGGTTTTGGTACCACTTTACAATAAGACTACCCTTATAAAGGGTTTACGAATAGTTTGTAATTCATTTATTAATTAGGTTGTGAACACTTTATAAATCATTAACAAGCTTTTATAAGACATGAGAAAAACAGGGCAACTGTGACCGGTTGCTTGTAAAATAGTGAGCCGGCCCCACATGTATCTGTACTGCAAACCTTTTTAAGAAGTAGTAACTCATTAATAAATGATGATTTGTTTAACACTTTACAAGGCTCCCTTTTGACAACTATAAATGTTAGTAACTCGTAAATAAATGGTCATAAAGAGATGCCAAGAAACATCAAGATGGAAGGGGGTGAATCAACTCAGTGAACAACAGATACCAAGGTTTGGCTGATGAAGAAGACGAAGTAAGCTAAGTAGCCAATTCTGAACTCATTATACCCTACTGTCCTACTAGGGCATTGCGTTCCAAGAATGCAGGGTTGTTGGTTGTTCCTAGAATCTTTAAAAGTACAATGGGAGCCAGAGCCTTTTCTTATCAAGCTCCACATTTGTGGAATCAGCTTCCAGTTTGTGTTCGGGCGGCAGACACCCTATCCGTTTTTAAGAGTGCGCTTAAGACCTTCCTTTTTGATAAAGCTTATAGTTAGGGCTGATTAGATTCAGCCCCTAGTTTTGCTGATATAGGCTTAGTTTGTCGGGGGACATCTTACTTCTTCCTTCTCTCTGTCTATACCCGTGTACACTCATGTTCCGATTAACCCAGCTTCCCCAAATGTCTTTCTTTTTGGTGTCTATATACGCTGGGATCAGGAGTCATGGATGATCCTGCGGTCCTGTGTCCTGGATCGCGAGCGCTGGATCTTGAGTCGTGGCTGTGGTCCTGGATCATAGGTCCTGGATGGATATCCTCGTGGATTCATCTTCCTATTATACACACATGCATTTCCAAACATTTGGACTACCTATGTTGCAAATGTATTATCTTTTCAATTTACACACGGCATCTATTGCACGTCTGTCCGTCCTGGGAGAGGGATCCCTCCTCTGTTGCTCTCCCTGAGGTTTCTCCCATTTTTCCCTTTAAACTGGGTTTTCTTTGGAAGTTTTTCCTTGTGCGATGTGAGGGTCTAAGGACAGAGGGTGTCGTATTGTCATACTGATATTCTGTACACACTGTGAAGACCACTGAGACAAATGTAACATTTGTGATATTGGGCTATATAAATAAACATTGATTGATTGATTGATTGATTGAATATAAGGCTTAGTCATCTTGCCAAATAGTGAGCCTATGTTGATATATGAAAACTATGTTAGAACTGGTTTATAAATGGTTCTTAATGATTAATAAAGTGTTTACAACCTAATTAATAACCTAATTATAAACCCTTTATGAATCCTTTATAAGGGTAGTCTTATTGTAAAGTGGTACCAAGGTTTTTGTCAGTCCAAAACCCAAATATATTCACTTTACCTGCAGGTCCGCTGCAACTCTGACTACTTTTAAATCCAGGCTGAAGACTTTTCTTTTTGTCGCTGCTTTTAATTGAACTATTCATATCTTAGACTGCACTGTAACTTTTATCCATGTATTTTTTCTTAATGTCTTTCATTTTTCTTTTAATGTTTCTTTTATTATCTTTTACGGTTTTTAAATGCTTTTATCTGAATGTCTTTCATTTTTGTAAAGCACCTTGAATTGCCTGGTGCTGAAAGGTGCTATATAAATAAACTTGCCTTGCCTTTACAATGAAGAAAAGTAGTTAAAGCCTGAAAACAGCATTTTCTGCCAATTCTGCATCGAAAGAATTTCTTGTTTTTTTTTTAAACAAACCTCGATGTATGAATGTAACAAATGATCTCACACTGGTTTTTTTCTAAAAAGAAACAGAAAAGCATCCATGAATCTGCTAAGAAATAAGAGATGTCTGTGTTACACTGCCTATATGGGCACTCTGCAAACAGAAGCTGCCAGCTAATTCAGCATATGGTGCAAATTGCGAAAATGTAAACTTATAAAAGGCGGGAAATTAAATCCAGTTGCAATAACAATTGTTGACTAATCATACAATATTGGCAATGATGGCAAAATATGCTGTTTTGGCCAATTTATTTCATGACAAACTAAATGTATTTAGGTGTTGGACTGGCAAACAAAACATTTCTCGACGCCATGACATTCATTTGTGTCTCGATACCCCACCAACAGAATGAACACATTCCAGTAACACTGACATCCTCCATCCATTCCTATACAGAAATCTTAGACAAAAACCATGTTGTAAAACTCACATCCAAAGAAATGTCCTTTCTTAGTAAGCCAACTGTAAATAATGAGAGAGTAAAAGCCTATAGATTACATAGGCAAACATGTATGTGTGACTGACTCTGGACTAATTGTCACAGAAAATTAACATTACTAAAAATGTCAGTATGTTCTTGTTTTGCCTTGAAACAAAGACACTTGTGCACGTTTCTATTTCAAGCGATTCCAACTGCTGCAATGCAAAGCTGTCAGTAAATCAATTACAACTTGCATGAGACTGCAGGATTTGAGACTGCAACAAACAACCAAGATCACATTGCTACTTTACAGTTATTCTTTCACCCAGACATCAGCAGAGACCTGATCATTCATCTCTACGAGTTATTACAAGATGTAATTGTACGTTAAACCTGATAAAAGTGCTGAGTCATTGTCTCACTACTGCTATTAGAAACACATTAAGCACTGCAGAAAAACTGCCTCTGCCACCTCATTTGTGTCCAGACCAACATCGACTTGTAAAACATCAGCACCTAATTAATCATTTGTAACGCTTAATCAATATGTCAGCCATCTAACATATACTTCAGGAACAAATGCTACCATCTTCAGTTATATTATGTGCTCAAAAAGGTCTGCTCGACACCAAGAGTTTCAGAAAGAGGAACACCTATTCATTTGTATTTCAGAAATAAAATATCTCAACAAACATTTGAAAGATGGATATTACATTTTGGACTTATATTCCTGATCCTGAGAGGATGAATCCTTGTGACTTTGGGGGTCCTCTGTCTTTTCTTCTTCTGCCACCATAGGGTCAAAATCTGTGATTTAGAGTGAAATATGTCGACAACTGTTCCTTAAACCTATTATCTAATCCCAAAGTTTCACTTTGACCTAATTAATCGTATTTTAATCGCAATTACGATTTTGGCTTGCAACGATTATGAAAACAACATAATTCAAATAAAACGATTTTATTATTTATTATACTTAAAGTTCAGGGTAATCAACTGTTAAAAACATACTGTTCAACCTTTTTTTTTCAATAAATGATGTTCCAAAGTAAATAGATAATCGTTTTTAATAATCGTGATATCAATTATTGACCCAAATAATCGAGATTATGATTTTTGCCATAATCGAGCAGCCCTACTTTGACCCAAACTTTGGTGTATTACATTTACAAATGTAACAAATCTGAGAGAAAAAACAAATATTATAATATGCTTAGCATTATCATGTTAGCATTTAGCTCAAGTACAACTTCACAGAGTTGCTAGCATAATCTATAAGACCGTAAGATTTAAAAGTTTTAAATAAACACCTACATGTCCACAAACAAATATTCACAAGGTTTTACAGTTGGTAAAATGTATGCCAACATTTTTAAGATGTCCTGGCAACTCACACACAAACAAACAAATAATAAAATATTGAAAACTGAAAAACAAATGGGACAGAACCCAACCATCCGTGATAGAAGTTCTAATCATTTCCAACAATCAGAATCCATAGTTTTGTAAGAATTTCACCATACTGAACTATTTTACAGGTTAGACTCAATACATTTGTTCCAATCCATAATCTGTCTTTGTTAATAACATCAATCATCCACAGCTAAACCCAATTATGATTGGCCAAATAATTCCTCTAGCTGAAAACACCAACATAGCATGGACTGCATTACCAACAGAAAGCCGTCCCTTTGAATGTAATGATTAGTGAGTTGGTCAGGTCTGGCCGGTTGTGTAATTACCTGCAGACCTGCTGCATTTTCAAAAATATTTTTCCTTGCATGGCCTCAGATCTACTTCATATAGTAAACCAGTCTCTTCACTCAGGTGTTTTTCCACAGGCCCTGAAAACTGCAGTCATTAAACCGCTCTTAAAAAAGCATAATCTAGACGCTTCAGTAATGAACAATTACAGGCCCATATCAAACCTCCCATTTCTAGGTAAAATCATTGAAAAAGTAGTCTTTCAACAGTTGAGTAATTTCTTGCATTTAAATGCTGTTAGATGTGTTCCAGTCAGGCTTTCGTCCAAACCACAGCACTGTGACTGCTCTTGTAAAGGTCTTCAATGACATCCACTTAAACACAGACAGTGGCAGAACTTCAGTGTTAGTATTATTAGATCTCAGTGCTGCGTTTGACACTGTTGACCACAACATATTACTAGACCGACTAGAAAACTGGGTGGGACTTTCGGAAACAGTTCTAAATTGGTTTGAATCCTACTTAAAGGACAGAAACAACTTTGTTTCTATAGCTAAATACAAATCTGAGTTGACAAATATGACATGTGGGGTTCCTCAAGGCTCCATCTTGGGGCCTCTTCTCTTTAACATCTACATGCTACCACTGGCTCAGATAATGAAAAACAACAAAATAAGTTACCATAGCTATGCAGATGACACACAAATTTACGTAACCATTTCACCAGGAGACTATTCTCCAGATAAAACACTGAGTAAGTGCATTGAACAAATCAATGACTGGATGTGTCAGAACTTTCTCCAATTAAACAAAGACAAATCTGAGGTAATGGTTTTTGGAGCCAAGGCAGAATGTATAAAAGTTAGCGCTGAGCTTCAGCCTGCAATGTTCAAAGCAACAGATAAAGCCAGAAATCTAGGTGTAGTCATGGACTCTGACCTGAGTTTCAACAGTCACATTAAAACAGTTACTAAATCAGCCTACTATCACCTAAAGAACATATCTAGGATTAAAAGACTAATGTCACAGCAGGATTTGGAAAAGCTTGTCCATGCTTTTATCTTCAGTAGACTGGACTACTGTAATGGTGTCTTTACAGGTCTCACTAAAAAATCTATTAGAAAGCTGCAGCTGATTCAGAACGCCGCTGCTCGAGTCCTCACTAACACTAAGAAAGTGGATCACATCACTCCTGTTCTGAAGTCTTTACACTGGCTTCCTGTGTGTCAAAGAATAGATTTCAAAATACTGCTGCTGGTTTATAAAGCACTGAATGGTTTAGGCCCAAAATACATTTCTGACCTCCTGCTAAATTATGAACCATCCAGATCTCTCAGGTCTTCAGGGACTGGTCAGCTTTCTGTCCCCAGAGTCAGAACTAAACATGGAGAAGCAGCGTTCAGTTATTATGCTCCAAATATCTGGAACAAACTCCCAGAAACCTGCAGGTCCGCTGCAACTCTGACTACTTTTAAATCCAGGCTGAAGACTTATCTTTTTGTCTCTGCTTTTAATTGAAACTGAGCTGTTGTGTTCATCAGTAAAGTGGAACTTCTGTGTGAACTATTCATATCTTAAACTGCACTGTAACTTTTTATTCATGTACTTTTTATTCATGTATTTTTTTCTTTTAATGTTTCTTTTATTATCTTTTACTGTTTTTAAATGCCTTTGTCTGAATGTCTTTCATTTTTGTAAAGCACCTTGAATTGCCTTGTGTTGAAAGGTACTATATAAATAAACTTTCCTTGCCTTGCCTTGCTGGGCCAGAGGAGCTTTATACTGTGCTTACACTGAAACACACTTATAAACACAGGGGAATCTTTTATTATGAACTAAAGAGAGAAAGCTTTACTACTAGATTCATTACTTTCCAAGCACAATTAATCAGACGACTGATTGAAAATAAAAGTCAGCAGAATAACAGATGATTAAAATAACTACTTGCAGTTTCACATCTCGTAACTTCTCAATAGATGTGAAAATAATAATAATAATAATAATAATAATTCCTTGCATTTATTATAGCGCTTTTCCAGTGCTCAAAGCGCTTTACAGATACACATTACACATATAAATATTTTTTTATATACATGCAATGGTCACTGTGGACAATACCCACAGGAGCAAGTTCAGGTGAAGTGTCTTGCCCAAGGACACAGCGGCTTTACAGACGCAGCAGCGAAGGGTTTCACCCCTTGATCTGATGATCATTGCACAGCGCACAAAATGAGTGATCTCTGCTTCTCTGAGGCAGAACTCACCCCCGAGTTAATCCTAAAGAGGAGGAAACAAAGACAATATTTCTACCGACGATACCTTTAGTGGAGGTGATGAATAAGAAAGGAAGGAAAAATAGATCTGTGGTATAAACAGATACCCTCTTATAGTCGTAAATTAGGTTGAAGCCAACAGATGCCTCAATAAATTAACTTAAAAGTAACCATACGAGGGAGAATGTCTGCTCTGCAAGAACACATCAATGATTTCAAAAGGGACCCAATCATTTATGATTTATAAAGAAGTACGGCCTTCTTAACTTCCTAACAATAAACAGTATTCAAATGTAATATGTTGGTGGGATTAATGGATGTTTTTTTTATTATCGTGATATTGAAAAGAGCAGTGCAGGAAGGTGGAACACTTTGGCAGTTTCGGTTTGATCATCTCGAAGTCTATGAGTTTTTGGTTAGATGCTCTGGTTAGCAGAGGCTTAAGAGCTTTTAAAGTGTTGTTCTGCAACATAAAATATGTCAGCAAAAACCTCACTCCTGATTATTTAAAGCTGTCTTTAATAACAGCTGTTACTAACTAAGTGTTGCTAACTAAGTGACTAAATTAGGCTACTTTATGTCATCACGCCGAACATTATTCCCAGTTGGTTGAGCAAGCCCCTTGCAGTGCTATCTTCAGGGTTAGACGAGAAAGATACTACACTCCATGGGGAATTCCACTGATATTGGTTTCAACGACTTGTCTGGTATTTGGACATTCCGACAGACTGTCAGCTTTTCAACGATGCCTCGACTGCTCAATCAGACCTGCTTATCTTCCCCCCCTGTACCAGTCTCTGTGGGCCTTTTGTCATTCTTACCTATTCAAGTCAGTGCCAGTGAACCAACATGTGTAAAATACTATTCTCTGAATCTGCCCGCTGAGATAACACAACCGGGGAGATTATTTCTGCACCACGAGCAGCTCTTTCCTGCGCAAATGTTTGAAGAGCTAAAGCCGTCACAGCCACAGCTCTGGCCCTCACTCCCTCTTCCAAAGGGGGCCGAGCTGCAGGCCTCTCATGGAGCTGTGGAGCACATCAAAGCCGGCTCAGGCTCCAACATGCACGTACACTGGGGCTTTGTGTGTGCATGCTCGGCGGCACATCACTGGGCACTCTCCTTTAATGCCAACCCATTTCTGCTGCTGTGAACCCCACGCTACAGTAGGTAACGCTGCCCCCTTTGTCTGCTTTAATCTCTGCCTCTTTTTCTTCTGCCCTCACTTTCTCCCTCTGCACTGTTAATGCATGATCCCCTGTCTGCTGTGTGCAAACATGCATCAGTGTGCGACGAAAAACTGTCTAGAGCTGCAACGATCAGTCGACCAATCGATCCACAGAACATTGAATCACCAACTAATTTGAAAATTATCTCCCACATACTCCCCCCTCAGCCTAAAACACTTAGGCTCCTTCTTTTACTTCCGTAACATAGTGACATCACTATGTAACGATAGCACTTCTATTGGTTAGCTATCGTTGTACGTGATAGGTATCGTTGTACGGGATAGGCTAAGAGGCGGGGCATCTCCAAACAGTTGACTAATCTCTACAGAGCCGGCCAGTTAACCAATCAGAGCAGACTGGGCTCTGGTTTCAGACAGAGGGTGAAAAGAGGTGCTGCAGCACATTAAAGCATGGAGACATATCCCAGTAGAGGCAGGAATACAAATAAGAAGCTGAAATGAGGACGATTTGTCCTCTTTAAAGTGAGTGGGTTTTGCACTGACAAAACAAGACATTTAATAACCTTTTGAAAAACTGGGATGGACATTTTAAAGACCAAATGATTAATGTAGAACATAATTGCTAGATTACTGAGAGCGTTAGCACTCACAATAATAAATGACACTGATGGAGTGCTCGATGACAACTTCACATTATATCCACATGGATGGAGAAGCAGGGCACGAACAGGGAGAAGAGCTTGCTTCAAGATGAGTTGTATTCCTTCTGCACCAGCAGCCATGAACCATCTGCCACACTGACACTGCCATTATCTGGGATAATTGAGTGTACTTTTTATATATGTTGCTGCTGTGTACAAGCTGTGAAACTAATATCCCTCTGGGACAATAAGCCAAAGCCTATTTGCTGATATATATTTGTGTGTGTCTGGTTTAGGGCTGTTAGGATAATTCATTTTCTGAATAAGTGATTGAGCATACCCAACACTACTTCCCAGAGGTAACATCTTCAAATGTCTAGTTCTAAAAAACCTGAAGATATTTAGATTTCAGTTAATTAAGACGAGGACAAAGGAGCTAACGATCTCATTTTAGTAGTACGAACCAAACATTTCTTCTCTGCCAAGGAGGCTGGTTTTCAGAAAAACTACAGCCAATATTTTCAATCAATACTGATAAAACTTAATATAGATTATTGCAGTAAGAATACCAGAAAAAACCTCTCAGTGTCAGTAATCAACTCACAAGTATTTCCAGATTGATTGATTGATTCTTCTCCCAAGAGACCAGTGTGACGTAATCAGGGGTAAATTTGCCCCTTGAAAGCTAACGTTAGCTTCCCCCTGTCTCATGGCTATAGAAAATATATATAATATCAAGGTGAAACGAACATGCATGACCCTTCAGGCAAATAGGGCAGCGCATGATTAATTGAATCATATATTCATTGTTTTATTCAATATAATGAATGTATTAAAGCTAAAGAATGTCCAACACAAGTTTAAAACCAGTCTTCCGAGAGCCCAATGTATTGTCTTCAAATGTATTGTTCTATTATAACAAACATGTCTAAAACTTGACGATACCAGTCAAATTCACTTAAAATGTTTTAAAACCAAGAATAATAAAATGGCTACATACATGATATTTGATTGAACCCGGAGAATTTGGGATACCTTCATTTGCTTGAAAAAACTGTAAAGGATACTGGATTATTAGAATAGTTGTAGATTACGTCAATCGATTAATCGACTAATCAATCCACGGTGGATTTCTGCAGCCATAACAAGCTTTTAGAAGCCATGACCCCAAAATAAAGAGAGTTCCCATCAATACAAATAATGTACTAAATAATACATCAAGGATGTATATAGGCATCCACAGTGTAACCCCCTTCACAAGACTCAGTCTCAGTGTTTACTGTCTGGGAGTCATAATCAAAAGCAGCACAAAGACATGGAGTGAACCAGCTCGGCAGACACAAAGCAAGCATCCTAATGAACACAACGTGTAGTGCAGGTATACGAGCAGGAGCGTGCACAGTACGCGTGTTCGCCTTGGAAGAAATCATGTGTAGAAATGTAGCATGTAAACAATAAATCCCACATATAGCAGTGTACAGATGTGGAGCTGGGACACAAAAGCTTCACAGCAGCTCCATTGTTCTGCTCAGGCTGTGTTTGGTCACATGGTGTCCAACTTTTCGCACTATACAGAATATAAAACATGATTTAGCATTTAAATAAAGCAGTTTAAAAGAGGGTAAATGACAAAGCCGGCTTGTAAACCCAACACTTTTGCAGTGTTGTGCTTTGCAACAGAGCATTGCAAAGACATGCAGTGACACAAAGCAGAATATTAGCAGTGAATGGATTAAAAAAACACATTTAAAGACACAAACGAGCATTTCATTTGCAGTTAAGTGCTTTAAACCGGTCAGGAAATGAGGATCTGATCCTACCTTTCAAACGGTGCTGCATGCAATGTGTTAATCCATCCAGACAACACTGAACTAAAACTGAATTGGAAACAGATCTTTGAATTATTTTTGTTGTTTGTCTTCTTCACAGTATTTGGAATAAAGCAGGAGTCTGTGGTTGTCTGCTCCGCCGCTGTCAGTCCCCCTGCAGCCGCTTTCTCTCTCTCTCTATTGTCTCTGCGCTCCTGCAGACAGGCCCCGCCCATCGCTGCTACCGTCCAATCGGATCTCAGAGCGGCGGTGCGCTTCTCTGCAACGATCCTGCGTCCAAGTGATGGAGGAATTCATACTGTCGACCATAACCGGCGATTTATAGGTCGATTTGAAGCAACATTGAGCTCTTTTATTCGTGTAAAATTAGTATCACCACAATGTTATGTATATGCTGCTGCAATAACAATTCTTGAAATGCCAATGTTACCTAATAAAAAGTTGAAATTAAGTCACTTAGCAACAGATACATGTAGCATCAATTAACATGTATTTTGTGAGGATGCAATAACGCAAAGCACAACATGTTCTGGATGAAATGTGAAGCTCACATTAATATCAATTTAAATAAATGTCTGTTTGCAGAAGGTGAGAATAACAACAAAATGAGTCATTGTAAATAAACTCTAAATAAAAACTGCTACTACAAAGAGAGTTTTTACTAAAAGAGTGTTTGTTTGTATTGATTTGTCTCTGCGATGGAAAGCATATCATAATTATACTGTGGTTTGGTTGTGAAGGCCGATGTTAGATTGCATTGTTTTGAGCAGTGGCATGACAGGGAGAATGCATCATGAATCATTTTCTATTCATGCAAAGCAGGGGTCACAAGATGATTAAAGAAATACAAACAATGCTTTTCTTTACATTTCATTGTGAATAATGCGTTTACACTTTTGCCTGTATAAATCATTACAATTATACTAACTGTGATGAAGAACTGTACATACAACTTCAACCTGCGATGATCACAAGACCATAACTTAGTGTTTAAGTTCACACTCAAAATGCATTCAAATATGCAGATTAAAGATTTTCCCACATTGAGGTTGAACCAACATTTGGTGCATGATTTGGACACGGGTGCTTTGGCCCCTTAAAGGTGGGGTAGGTAAGTTTGAGAAACCGGCTCGAGATCGCTAGAATTTGAAAATACACAACCGGAGAAAATCTGCCACTTCCTTACAGAGCCCCTCCTCCAACACACACGAATGCGCACATGACCAATGAGGGCAAGAGATAAGTTTGTGCCCCGATGGAAGGCTGACAGGCAGGTAGGCCATCCAATCTGTTTAATCGATTGGTTGTACTTTTTACAGTATTACGGCTTCTACAGATGACATTTTTTATGGATTTTTTGTCAAAGCACTTCAGATATTCATTGCTATCGGGATGTTAAGAGCATTCCATGGAATATAACAAAAAGTGTATCTCGAGCCGGTTTCTGAAACTTACCTACCCCACCTTTAATTGTTGTCTCTTTATAGTTGTAGGCATCTTTGGGGATTTTGTGTCTCTGTAGTAGATCTTTGTGATGATTTGTTGTCTTCCTCCAGCACTTTCTTGTCTCTTTGTAGACATTGTGTGTCCCTTTGTGGTATTTTTTCTGTCTCTTTTGGTCCATCTGCTATATTTTATTATTCATTCACACTACTGCTATCAAAGCTCGTCCTTCATGCACCATAAGGAATGCCAAATGTGTTACAAAGGGACAAAAAAACGTCTGCAAAAAATAAGAACATTAACAATTGAGCAGGAACATATCTTCAAAAGAGTCAAATAAAACATTTAAAAACATGAGAATGAGATTCTTACTTAAATAGAATAGAAAATAATTAAATTAAACCTTGAGCCTGAATAGTGATGTATATTTTGCTTTCAAATTTTGAAAATGCTATTCATTTTGGAATTGTTTAGGTATATGGCATACATTTTGTTACATTAAAGGTGGGGTAGGTAATTTTGGAGAAACCAGCTGGAGTGCGCTAGAATTTGAAAATACCGGCGGGAAAAAATCTGCCTCTTCCTTACAGAGCCCCTCCTCCAACACACACGAACGCGCACATGACCAATGAGGGCACGAGATAAGTTTGTGCACAGATGGAAGGCTGACAGGCAGGTAGGCCATCCAGTTATTTTAGCCGGGCCGGCTCAGATGATTGGTCGTGCTTTTTACAGCACTACGGCTTCCACAGATGACGTTTTTTATGGATTTTTTGTCAAAGCACTTAAGATATTCATTGCTATCGGGATGTTAAGTGCATTCCATGGAATATAACATGTGTTTCTGAAATAAATTACATACCCCACCTTTAAGGAATCATCAAGTGTTTTTTGATTTGTTTTTTAAGCTGACACAAAAAATATAAATGTGTCAAAATCAATATTTCAAATGTTCCCAAGCATACTCCTATTTAGTACTGAATTTGTGTTTCCCCCCATTAAATACAGGGGAATCATCTAAACAAACTGGAATTTAAAGGGTTACATTTTTAAGATTTAAAAAAAAAATATTGATATATAATTATTTGAACACAGAAATGAATTTCCTCTAGGTCATCTTCTGTGTGATTGGGTTTAGTCAGAGTTAAACATGATAACTCCAAAGAACATGGATCTGCAGTGATTTGAACATTAATCAAGCGTTCACACCTTACGGTGACAGAAACATGATGTCAGATCATATTTTTTTAATTCAAGGTGTCCTGAGTCATCAGCTGCGTCACCAAAGCTGATTGTTATTCTGCAGGCAAAGGAATAAAGTCTCAGGAGAGAAACAGAAACAGGCAGCAGTGAGCAGGGGAGATACATTGAAATCACAGCTGAATAAATCCAAGGTTAATTAATTCATGTTCAGCTTTAAAGTCTCTTGTGTCTTGGAGCATTTTCACCATGACATGGTGAATGGTTGGAGCAGAGTTGTGTCCTCCTTTAATAATTAACTAGCTGACATCATCCTAAATCAGGCTGAAGAGGCAAACCCCAGAAGAAGAAATACAGGAAAACAGGAAGAGGTGAGACTGGTGTTTGTGTTTGTCTCAAAGGACAGAGGTGTCCTTACTTTGTAAGTTTAGGAGAATGTATGCGTGTTACAATGTGAGTTGCAGGTGAACAAACAATACGTGGAGAGAGGGTTTTCTTTAAAAAAATAAACAGGCGTTTTATTTCTGAGCCTTCCATATTATTTTACAGGAACACAAAACTTCATGCCTGGTGCTGCGTTCACCAGCAAGGAACAAACACAAAATGCCCCCTCCCCTCTCTTCCCAACCACATTTAGAGGAGACTGCCCGCCTTCCCAATCCAACCTGGCCAATCAGGTCATGGTTCTGAAAGCGGAGTGAAGGGTTAAATACAAAATTAAACATTACATTACATTACATTGCATTTAGCTGACGCTTTTATCCAAAGCGACTTACAATAAGTACATTCGACCAGGAAGACACAACCTTGAAGAAAACAGAATCATATAAGAACATCAGGTTTCAAAGAGCCAATCGTTTCAAGTGCTACTCAACTGGCTATAGATAAGCCAGTCCTTTATTAGTATATAAGTGCTCTGTTAGCAGTTCTTTGTTAGTAATTCTATCGCTCGAGGTGGAGTCGAAAGAGATGAGTTTTCAGTCTGCGCCGGAAGGTGTGTAAGCTTTCTGCGGTCCTGATGTCAATGGGGAGCTCATTCCACCATTTTGGAGCCAGGATAGCAAACCCACGTGTTTTTGCTGATGGGAACTTGGGTCCCCTTCGCAGCGAGGGTGCAGCGAGTCGTTTGGCTGATGCAGAGCGGAGTGCACGTGCTGGGGTGTACGGTTTAACCATGTCCTGGATGGAGGAAGTGCCAGATCCATTCGCAGCATGGTACGCAAGTACCAGTGTCTTGAAGTGAATTCTAGCAGTTACCGGAAGCCAGTGGAGGGAGCGGAGGAGCGGCGTGGTGTGGGAGAATTTAGGAAGGTTGAAGACCAGACGAGCCGCTGCATTCTGGATGAGCTGCAGAGGTCAGAGGGCACATGCAGGTAGACCAGCCAGGAGGGAGTTGCAGTAGTCTAGGCGTGAGGTGACGAGAGCCTGGACCAGAACCTGCGTCGATTTCTGGGTCAGCTGGGGACGCATCTTCCTGATGTTGTAAAGCGTGTATCTGCAGCAGCGGGTTGTAGCAGCGATGTTTGCAGTGAAGGACAGGTTGTTATCTAGGATCACACCCAGATTCCTTGCAGTCTGAGTCGGGGAAACAACAGAGGTGCCGATGTTGATTGTTAGGTCAAGAGTGGGACAATCTTTTCCCGGAAGGAAAAGCAGTTCAGTCTTGTCAAGGTTGAGCTTGAGGTGATGAGCAGACATCCACTGAGAGATGTCAGCTAGACAACACTGTTGTCTACATTTAATAAAACCCTAAAGGCTTAAGTAAATTCATAATTGCATCAACATAAATATGGTACCTGCAAAAACAACAAGGTCTGCTTAAAACGGATCATTTGTAACCTAATTGACACTCATACAATCACACATTTCCTGACCAATCACGTCCAAGACTCCGCCTACTCATACGGCACATATAAAGAGTACTTTGGAGACGTGCTCCCCCTTTGAGCACTGGCACAAGATGGCTTCCAGGTCTGAACAAAGGAAATGGTGATTACTTTGTGATTGTGTGTTTTAAAGACAGACGAATTCATTTAGATGCATTTTATTAATTTGTCTATGTAAACTGTTTTTATAATTTTAACTGTGATAAAGACTACTCTGAAGAAACAAATAGTTAAGCCAAAATGTTAGAGGGAGTGTGTACACTTCCTCACATTTCACACCTCCTCCCCCTCTGGCTTGCACAGGTCAGGCAAACGAGAAAGATAGTCAGCTATAAGGTTATTCTTACCAGGACAATACTGTATGGTGAACTGGTATGGCTGGAGGGCTAGGCACCAACGTAGAATCCTTGCATTCTGATGCTGCTTAGATTGCATCCACTTCAAAGGTCTTACACCTGCTGAATGTTTTAATTGCATGATGCATTAGAAGCTAAAACAGTGACTTTTAAACATTTTTATCCGGGATAACTCTTTTGAATTTAGAGTATTTAGTGTTTTTTTTTTAACGTAATTTTTTCAACTTATTCCTAAATATATCCGTAGGATTTGTCATGTGTAAACCAGTTGTATTGCTACTAGTGTTTAAAAACCTTGGGCCACAGATAAAAGTGCAACTGTGAAAAGTCCTGTTTGTTTTTGACTGGATACTTGCCTGCTTGTTTCTCCTGTTGGTCACATAACACATGACCTCCTCATATTAAAGGTTTGCGATCACAGTCTGCCCTGCTGCTTTTGGAGGGTGACGGGGAAGGCCAGATCGTTATTTCAGTAGGAAGTCTAAGAGCTCATAATTAGTCGGCTGTTGGTTCTTTATCATCCCGACGCGTGTTTGACTGCATGGTTTCATCAAATTCTTGTCGGGCAGGACCAATGAGATCCCAGGGTTGAGAGAAAACAGTGCGAGGATGTCACTATACCCATACACACAACACAAACACATTTAGCACAAAATAAAAAGTGGAGCATTAAGAATGAGTGTGCCTCATGATTGTCTTCACTCTTGTTTACTACCACACAAAAAACTGAACAGCTGGGACTCCTTAAATCAAGATTATGGTGCAATTTCCCAGAATGCACCACAGTGCCGGTGTTTTTAATCTGGCCAGGAGTCAGACGCAGCGGAACCAGTTACTGCTCCGTCTGTTAAATCTTCTCTGCAGATAACCAGACTCAGTTTCCCAGCCTGATGACAATCTGTGGCCGAGGCACAGCGTGAGATTGGGGGAAAGATTGCTGGTGTTATGTAATTATGTTAAATGCACAGAATGAGGAACAACGTGGCGGCCTCGAGCTGCGGCAGTAATTCATCCTCAATATTAAAACTGCTGTTTGGAAATTAAAGCTTTTACATATAAACGATTGTTTAAACATCTATGCCCTCGCAAACAAGCTCACAATGCTGATTATCTTATCCAGCACCCTTTTGGACATCTACGGTGGCCCTGAAGGTCACAAAATGTTGTTTTGTGATATGTTTCGATTAGGACTGTCAATGTTAACTGTATGTTGTGTATGGTAAGTGTCGTTTACTTTTCCAGTGCCATAGACTAATTTCAATTATTTGTATATTTAATAGACTGTGTGTTATCTGTTTCTGATTCTAAATATGAAATGCTCTGAATATGAAATGTTCGTTATTAATCCGGAAACCTTAACTAATGCGGATTTAATCCATTTACCAAAATCGAGCCTCAGTTCCTCCCATGATACCAGTGCAGATGTTGTGCATGAATCGAATGGCTGTGAAAAGGCAAAAGAGGCTTCTCAATACTCAAATTTCCCCTCCTCGACTCCTCGACTCCTCGGTCCTCCGGTAGTGACCCGGAAATGAATTTCAGCGCGCCATTTTGAAGGACGTCTCATTTCTCTAAATGCACACCGAGGACCGAGGATCGAGCATCGAGGAGGCTCTCTGGAGGAGCTATAACCGAGGATACACTGATGGTTCCTCCACGGCTCCTCCGCGGATGCATTTCCGGGAACGGTGGAGGCGTGACGCACGGCCGGACTTATCTCAGCCAATGACAGCTCTGCATGCATCCCCTGGATATTATTTGAGAACCTGCTCTCATCGCAACGCGATGTTTACAGTGAGAACAGCTGTGAGGTCCTGCAGAAAGCAGAGCAGTGTGTAAAATATATATCACTCAGTACAACAGGCCTACTCTCTTTATTTGCTTTAGTTTAGTAGATATCTACAAAGAGTCCATATTTTTCTAAAACCATTTAGTGCTTCACATAATAAAATACACAACGGCTGTAGCCTGATTATGCTTTAGCAGCTGTAGGTGTGTGTGGTACAGTATGTAGGTGTGTGTTGTACAGTGTGTAGGTGTGTGTTGTACAGTGTGTAGGTGTGTGTTGTACAGTGTGTAGGTGCGTGTGTTGTACAGTGTGTTGTACAGTGTGTAGGTGCGTGTGTTGTACAGTGTGTAGGTGCGTGTGTTGTACAGTGTGTAGGTGTGTGTTGTACAGTGCGCAGATGCCGCGGACAGACGGGTCTCAGTTGGTTTGATGTCCTTACTTTTAATACTTGCAAATACAACTTTTGGCCCGTAATTTCAATTCCCCATTTCAGCGACCAGAGAGAGAGGGGGGGGGGATATATCCAGTCTCTGACTGTGTTACGTTATTATGAGAGTGCTCTCATACTTTAAATTGTATATATTTATATAAATATATTTGTGTGTGTGTGTCCGCATCTGTAGCCTGTTATTGTCTCATTATACCGCACTCTCAATGAATTCAAATAAAATATGTGGGGGAACAATGTTCAGCTGATCTAACAGAGATTATAAAATATGACAAAACACTCGACAGCTGATGCAGCTGTTGCCACGTCATAATGAACGGACGTCGCTTTAATATGACCGCTCAGAGGAGAGGAGTTCTCATTTCTTTAAACGTCTGCTGCTTCCCCTCCTCTCTCCTCGGTTCCCCTCCTCGGTCCTCCGCTCGCATCTCCTGTGGGCGGGTCTAAGTCTCGAGGAGGGGAGTCGAGGAGGGGAAATTTGAGTATTGAGAAGCCTCTAAAGACAGCGGAGGTTGTGGCAAAAGAGACATGCATTGCATTGACTGGAGACCATCAGCAAGAGCCATCAGTACCTCCGAGTAACCACACAACTGCGCCCGTTTGCTTGTGGTGACGTGAAGATGAAGGGAAGGCCTTTTGCCGAACCATGCGCTAGTTTCTTGCACAATGGGGAAGAGCGGCCAGGGCCACCGTTGTAGGCATCTTTAAACAGGCTGCCAATAACAAGGGGGAACATGTGACTACAGGACATTTCAACCTGCAGATTAATCATTTCATCGCATTAGGGGATTAGGCTGAGGAAATTAAGTGTTGATGAGGTTAAAGTCTTGCAAGTTTGTTAAAAAGCCAAATGTTAGATTTTTACTATTTGATTGAACGTGAAACCTGTAAATCATGTTTGATATAAAGTTTTGTCCAATTGTTTTTCAATCCGAATAACAAAAAAAACATTGGCTTTTTGTCAAGGTAATCAGGGTAGTGCTAGCTTCCGGTTTGGACTTTAAAAATCTCCCTGCAGCACCATTCTCTAAAACAACCATTAACTCATTAGTAATGCCAGCAAATCCTGAGGGATTATACAACAAAGCTGATGAGAACTCTCCAAACTGGTCTTTCCTCAGTTTCTCCTGGGTCAAATCATCCACTCTGCAAATCCTCCTGCCGCTCGTGCCCCCTGCTGTTGTCGCAGAGGGCAGACACTAAGTCAGGTGAAGGGTGTTCTGGATCTGCCATAGTGAACATCTGCCGTGTGGTGTGTTTGTCTGACAGCAGAGGAAAAGCATCAACCTCCACATGAGACACAGCACTCCAACAAATGAGAGCTCCACGTGTGGCAGACACGACACACGTGCACACAGGCAGAATGCATGGCACTCTGACACTGCTCTCGTTTGCTTCGTATCTTTTTTCTTCTTCTGATAACTTCCCTGACAACAGCTTTAGAGAGGGAACATTTGTTTTGTTATCCATCAAGGCTCTCCTCGGTTTGCCGTGACCAAAAACAGCTTCTTACAGTAATTAAAGTGTTTTATTATTACCATTCTCCAAGTACAATAGCATAAATATCCTAGCTTGTTCTTGCATTTCAAGAGGTGAATGATGATGATGATGATAATGATTCAGCTCGTCTCTTCGCAGCTGTGTAAATCACACGAACCGTGGACAGCTGGTTATCTGTCGCCTGGCTGTAAATTAGAGCAGCATCAGCTTCTAGCTAGAGAGGAAAGCGATCGCTTGATTGAAGTCAATCTGCATGAAATACATTGTATCAAAGAGATTCTGGCACCACATGGTGTTGATTTCCAGTCATGGGTTCCACTACGATAATCCAGACAGAATTATGACCAAAAGCAATGGAGGGATTGCCATGAAATGTTGCAATGATGGTACTGCTCTGATTGGTTAGCTGGCCGCATGCCACTTAGCATATGCGTGCAATGTGTTGGGGCACTAGCTAATAGAAGCAAGAGTGTTACATATAGGGAAGTACACAAAGGAGTCCAATGGAGGCGTTTCAGGCAGGGGGGGGGGCATCCCTCTGGAGGACATTTTGGGAATTTAGCCTTACGCTGCGGCCACACGAGGACGAATTTGGTCGTTTGCATTACTGTTTAGTGTCATATAGACCGTTCGGCCACACGAGGACGACCGAATACGGCACTAAACGACTGAGGAAATGATAACGGGTCCCAAGGTGGATAGAAATGCATACGCCACTCTCTGGGGGGTCAAACGGCTCCGCGTGTACGCCCTATCCGAACATTTTCAGATCACTGATAGTGATTGCGCAATAGCCCCGCCTCTCCCCACCTCTTCTGCTCACCTCCGCTTACCCCGCGCCATTGCTGAAGTGTTTCGCCACCAACAACAACAACAATGGCGGATCGCAGAGTTGCTATCGTGCTCCGGACGCTATTGACCATGCTACAGTTGTTTGTGCAACATCTACAGCAATAATGATGAGGCAATAGCCCTGCCTCTCCCCACCTCTGCTGCTCACCCCCGCGTCAAAGTAAACTGTACCCTGAATTCAGATTATTTATCTTTCTCTCGATATGGACCTAAACGCGAGTGAAGTCTAATCTGACAGGACGGAGACACGCAGCTCTGCTCACCTGCAGCTCCTCCCGCTGCAGCAAAACACACACTTCAAGTCAGATCATCACCCTTAGCTATTTTAATTACCCCTCAAACTACCTAAACTAGTTATAAATATGTTTATTTTTACTGTCGGCCGGGTCACTCATTACTGGATCAGCTGCTGCATGAGACAGACACTGGCGCTGTCCGAAGAGAGGGAGGAAAAAGAGAGGCTCCGTGTATTTTATTATTATATTATATAGAGTCGTTATTCATTTGTTTTAAAGCTCAATAAATAACAAAGAAGACCTTTGACCGGCACTTTTATAATTTTTTTCGGAAGATTTCAACTTTAATACACGCTGACTGGCGAAAAACTCTGCCCGGTTCCCTCGGCCCCCACCGCGGAGAATAAACAGAAGGGCAACCATGACAACCATGCTTCTTCGCTGCTTTTGTGGAGGAAGTTACAGCGCCACGTAGAGGCTCCTGCATATGTACTGCAGCTTCTCCAGCGGTTGGAGCTAAACGGAGCGGTCTCGTGTGGACAGACACTATCCGGATAACTATTGCGTGTGGACGGAAGCTTGTTTGCGTTAATCCTATGCGTTTAGCCGTTTTCGTCCTCGTGTGGCCGCAGCCTAAGGCTTAGAAGACCATTTGCATAGAAACCTATATATAGCACACTATACAGGGAAGGAAAAACCCAAAATGGCATAATAGGGCCTCTTTAACTTGTGTTATCTCCGTATGAGGATGTTGGTATTTTGCTCACGGTATCACGGGGCCAGCACAGTAAAAATAGGTTCAGATATATACTTAACATTTGAATAATAAGGGGCAAACTCATTCAAAGATCGTTTGGCTTTTGCGGCTGCGTAACCTGCACACTTCAAAATGAAAAGAAAATACCTGATTCTAACAGCACCTGCAAAAGCTGAAATCAACCGCTAACTGCGCTGCCAGGCAAAAATAGATCAAATGTATCCATCAGATAGCAGCAGAGCACGTTGCAGTATGAGACTGTGAAGCAGATGGCGGATAATGTGTTCTTCTTGTCACAGATGAGTATACTTCACGTTGCGGATTGTGTAATTAATGAATGTGTGTGCATGAGCGGGCTTGTGTGTTTTTCCTCTTTAAGGCCACAGAATGTGTGTGAGGTTTAGTCACGTGTGCATGAAGGGATGTCAGCTCGTCCTGATCCGACAGCTCACTGCTCTGATATGAACTCCCTCAGTAGACGACAGACGCACAGCACTCCACGCTCAGACAGCAAAGAGACAAAGAGGGTTCAGCATGGGTTCCCAAGCTCCATGTTAGCTGTCATAAAGTTGACATTGTTTGTTTCAAAGAATCTTTTTTCTGGCCCATCTGCTTTCTATAGGGACATATTAGAAATGAGATGGAAAAAGGCATGCAAGAGAGAAGAGAGGATGACTTGCAGCGAAGGGACCAGGCAAGTGTTGAACCTGGGCCACTGAGGTTACACTCATCATTGACAACGTGAAAATGTACCATTACAAAAAACATTGACTAACTCCACGTGAGACATTTCTCTAAGATGGCACAACTCAACACACGACTCAACTCAACAAGGGCATCACTTTAAAAAGTGGTGGGGACATAAGGGCTTATAGGAAAAAACACTTTAAGCTGCGAGCATTGTAGGAGAGGTTTAGTATGAGACCAGTGGAGAGAAATATCGGGTAAGGGAAGAACTGTATAATCATGCATTTAAGGGCTTATGATATGGCTTAGTTAAAGGGGCCTTTTATACTTTTGGGGTTTTCCCTGTAGTGTGTTGAATAGGTTTGTGTGCATGTAAAGTTCACGTCGGAGGGAGTTTCTCTCTCTCACACTCTGAAACGCCTCCATTGGACCCCTTTGTTTACTATACTGAAGTCCTTTGTAAAACTTGCGCCTCTATTGGCTAGCCAGCACGCTAAAAGGCGGGTCCTTTCTGACACATCTCTAAGCAGTTGACCAATCACAACCAGCTAACCGATCAGAGCAGACTGGGCTCTGGTTTCAGACAGAGGGTGAAAAGTGGCAGTATAGACTGCTGTGCTGCTTAATTTTACAGGCTGTCAATATAATTACTTGCGTGTCTCTGTTATGATGAAAGTTGCTGTTTCCCAAAAGAAAGTGAAACAAGTGAAGCTCTGTTCCCCTCACTCAGTTATGAACTTCCAAAAGCACTTCTGATGATGAGTACCAAACCCTTTATTGATACAACGAGGAGATTCGGGGACTGCTTTGAATTGTTTGAATGTCAAATACAAAATAAATCTCTCTTTGGATGAAATCACTTTTTGAAGTTGGCACATCCATTTCTCTCTGCTGATTGAACTCTTCTCATCAAGAATAAGAAACCTCTGATCTTTGAGGTTGTTTCAAAGTGTCAGGCTCCTGATAAATGCTCTGTAAAGTGGAGGCACACAAACACAAAGCAAGGTCGGGTGCAGACGACGGTCACTCGTTTATATTCAAACTCGATGTGATTGGTGGAGGAGTTTCTTTGTGCCGCAGATGGTGAGTCAGCTCTTAAACTCATCTGTAACATGAGTCTTTAGAAATTTTAACACTGACAAACACAGTTGACATGGATTTATATAAATAATTAGTTTGTGATAGGAGGACGCTGTTCTGATGAAACTCAATGCCTCTACGGTAAAATCATTACATGAACCTTTTTTTTATAGAATTGTTGGTGTTTTTATTCACCTTAAAAACACAAAACAAGCAGAGCTACTGTATGTTCAATCTACTACTGAGGTTCATGTTCTCATTTACAAACCTGCAAGACAAATATAACACTCAAGTCTTAATTATGCTTTACCAACACAACAAATGTTACTTTCAAAAGAACAGAAACTACGGTATAACAGACTATATATATATATATATATATATATATATATATATATATAGACCCGGATTTGCTCCTGTGGGTATTGTCCACAGTACATGTATGATACCAATGTGTACGTGTAAAAGCGCCTCGAGGCGTGAAGATGGACGGTGTGGCGCAGTGCGCTGTGCAATGATCATCAGATCAAGGGGTGAAACCCGCCGCTGCTGTGTCTGTAAAGCCGGTGTGTCCTTGGGCAAGACACTTCACCTGAACTTGCTCCTGTGGGTATTGTCCACAGTATCTGACCATTGCATGTATCATATATGTGTAATGTGTGTATATGTAAAGCGCTTTGAGTCATTGAAAAAGCGCTATAATAAATGTAAGGAATTATTAATTATTATTATTATATGTAAAGAAGTACTTCCTGAATCAAGGACAATATATAACTTCAAAAAGCCCTGTTGTGCTTTTTGGAGTTTTCCTTTTCTGTAGTGTGTCATAGGTTTTGTAAAATATAAATGGTCTGCAAAGGATAATCCCAGCTAACCAATCAGAGCAGACTGGGCTCTGGTTTCAGACAGAGGGTGAAAAGAGGTGCTGCAGCACAGGCAGTATGAGAAAAACAAATAGCTTTCTGAACATTAAAGCATGGAGACATGTCACAGTAGTAGAGGCAATACATTTCATTTTGAAACCTGAAATGAGCACAATGGTAATGAGGATTTACTGGAGAACAGATTTGAAGATACTAACAAAAAATGAACCATTATGTAATGATGAGGTTCAACATGCTTCAATAATGATCTCCAAAGATGCCCCACGCTCTCCTATTGGCCAAGGTATCTCCTGTCAAATTGGGAAACCAGATTACGCACACGCAGCTTCTCTATACATGTTTGCAGATTCCTGTACACAACCACAAATATCAGTTTGGATTTCACGATTATTTTCCACATTTACAAATCGGATTACTCACACACTGATTGAAATACTGCTCCAACTCTGCACACATATCTGCGATTAGATCTGCCACGATTATTGCTGCATAGTATTCCTTCAACTCTTATATGTTTGGTTTTGGGTATGCAGTAGGGTAGTACAAACGGAAATGACACCCCCCAACATCTCTTAGTGCATTGCAGAGTTAATCTAGGTCAATTCCACGCTTCTCACAACATAGATTTAGCATTGCTGGAAAATATGTCATTCTAAAATGCAGCACTTCTGGCTTTTATTTCAAGCAGGCATGAAACAGTTTTCCAGCCGACGATGAACTAGGCATTCTTCCAGCATCTCCCGATTCATGTGATACTTTCCACACATGGCTGCAAACAGGTCTTCAAGACAAGGCATTGACATTTCCTCAAGTGAAGTTCAGAAAGTCAGGAGTATATTTGTTTGATTTTCTACTTCAACACATTTATACTTTAGGAGTAGAAGAATACTGTTATTAGTCTCACTGTCAGAAATAATTGAGCCCACTGTCTCTGTCCTGCTGCTCTACAGCTGCAGGCAGTAATTTATGCAGAAACATAATGGTCTCGTGAAATACAGCGGATACTCCCCGAGCAACTAAACACAGGGAGCAAATATACATCAATGGCAAAGAGAACAAAGATATTCTGACGGCTTCTTTCTTTTTTAATGCAGATTATTCTGCATGGCAACGAGGATTTAATTACTGCAGCATGCCTCACCTGGAAGCGATCCCATATCAAAAAGGGAATTTCTTTGGTGAATGACATCTGTCTGCACCTGCACCTCAAGTGAACCGCTGTTGAGTCTGACACACTTTGAGCGATGACACATATATTGCTTTTATAGCAACGTTAACCCATGACTTAATACAAATTAGATTATAAAGAAATAAGTTATTTACAGGATACAAATATTAATTCTATTCTAAAAAAAACAAGTATAATAAAATAAATACGTTTTAAAGAAATACGCTTAATTAAAGGAATCATAATACATACAATAATTGGGCAGGACAATATGACAATAACATTCCAAGGAAATAAATACATTTAATTTATATTTTACAAATGTCTTGTTTTTTTATTCATTTATTTCCATGTTTACCTTTTTATTATTATAATGCAGCTTTAGTCCTCCATGTTTGTTGCACACACACTACTGAAATAAGAAAGAAAAGAAGAGCAACAACAATGGTTTCCTGAAGCTATAGCAGAAATACTGAACATATAAAAGGGAATACAAACAATGTCCATCGCGAAAAGCCATGTGCTGGTTCCCATTTCATATGCATACAGCTTGCATGCTTACACAATTCATCAGAGAGAAGGAAAGTGTGTCATTGCATTATGGAATTATCATTAATATCATTAATACCACAGAAAAACGATCTATATGTTCAATGTAATATTTCATGGGAGAAAAAGTAGGCTAATGAAAAATGCAGCGTTATGCATAGAAAGAAATAATTGCATGATTCGTGATTATTCCAGAATATGGAAAAACATCACACAATACTCTGAAGCGTAAATATATGTATAGTCTGCAGATGGACATGCATAAGATTACAGTCAGCCATGTGTTGTGCATAATGCCACTAAAGATTATAGATTTAATTTAAACATTGTAAAGTCCTTAATTACATGTTTATTTTATTCAAACAAACGATTGACATGTGTACTCTGAACATAATAAACAATATATTACAGTATATATTTAAGGAATTGTACCTTACGCAGGATTTGAATGTACGCCTTTTAGTTGTCACTATATGGTACACATCAGAAAAATAATGTTACTTTTATTTGTTGAAGTAGTAATCATATACAGTACCTACATAACATGCACACTTTCCTTATGTCAAAAGTAATTTAGTGATGATAACATTTGGATCCTACTTGGATATTTGGTTGAAAAGCTTTAAAAATAGAAATGCCATTTCTATGGCTTTTACACTTCTCATGTTTCCTCCTCATTCAGACTTCTCTGGGTCCAAGTTTGGAAATGTAAAACACAGAAACGTTATTTTGAATAGATGATGGTATTTAAATAGCCTCCATATTCTCGATGCCTGAGTATCTGGGAGATTTGTCTCTAGCCATTTATTTGACCACATCAGATGATTTGACAGCAGAAAGCAGCATGGAAATATCCATGGAGTCTATGGTAAATACTGACACCGTGTGGAAAGAGGAGGGAACATGCATTTAAATACAACTATGCTTTTAACTCTACTATCTGACAGCTTCCTTTTGCAGCTTCAGAAGACATATACAAGTATATGCACAAAAATATACATCAATTCCATTAGAAGTTAAGCTACCCAGCAGTATGCACCCATTTAAATGTGTTATTTCACTACCAGCTAGTGAGTAAGTGAGTGAACACTTACCCAAATAATATGGGAATGGGCCAGTCATCATAATGCTACAGTCTTGATTGTATTGAATTTCGGTAATTCAAGTATATTTTATGCTACTACTTTGTTATTGAGTACTTTGAAGTGTAGCTACTTCTACTTATGTACTATTTCCAAGTGCTCTTTCATCCACTGGATTCATGTAAACTTGTATTCTTTCCAATGTAGTGGAGTAGAAGTAAACCATTAGAAAATGGAAATACTCAAGTAGGCCTACTACAAAGATGTGATGTGACTCAATCAACTTGTATGTTTATAGATAGCCCAATATCACAAATGTTACATTTGTCTCAGTGGACTTTACAGTTTGTACATAATATGACTACGACACCCTCTGTCCTTGGAATACTTCTCCCATCACTTGACATAGAACAACCAACCAACAAAATGCACTCTTTTATAACGTTATATAAAAATATATTGTTCATGTTTCCGACAGCACATGAAGGCACCACTGGCCCTGGTAATCCATCACAAACGTCTAGACTAGACCGTGAAGATTCTGCCGTCACCCAACTGACACCCCTTCTCTGATTGGACAATGATCTGATCCCGCCTTTTATTTTTTGATTGATAGCCTAATGACGAATAGCAATTGGCAACGAGCTGTCATCTAACTTGTGATTGGTTTAGCGGTGCGGACAATATCAATGGTAACTTGTATTGTTCGACGTCTTCCCAAGACAGTAGCAACTTTGCGGTTTCCAACTACGAGAAAGTCGTTTTTATAGTTTTCTCCAGCGGGTTTGCTATTTTCATTAAGCGAGAAACTTTGGTCGGTAGTCATACCATCATATACAGATGAATTAGAGGACATTGGTCAACATTGCGTCGAAAGAAGCGATCTGTTAAACGTAAGTCATAGCTTTGTTATGTTTGCCTCAGCTGGGATTTAAATGGTTAACGCCAAACTCCGTTAGCTGGATTTGCGAATGTATTCATCTTTAAAAGCCAAGCACATTCATAACATCATTATGCTGTCTTGTTTAACACTATGTTGTTAATAGTTTTAGCTTATTTTATGCAATGTTTATAGAAGCAGGTGTTTGTTACTCGTGATAATGAGGGTATGGATTACCCGTTATCTTCAGGGTAAGGCTTGCTTTAGGTTCCTGTTTTTAGTGGAGCTTGCTCTGACCAGACTCCGTATACATCTTGTATCTAAAATACGTCAGGAGTAGCTTGAGATACATTTGATTAACTTTGAGGTATAACAATATGTATTCTCAATCGATATGAACTTTTCTTTAATTCGGCATGAAGAAAAATAAGATTTATTATTGGTTGAAACTTATTAGCTGCTTTTTCTCTGTTATCTCTGATACTAAACACATCGTCAACATCATGGGTGACGGTGACTACCGAAATGTATATACTAAGATTTAATCTGCAACGTTGTGCATTGATGGTTAAATCACTTTGCCGAATTAATGTGGAGATCCTGGTGAATAGTCTGATGTCCTGTTTTAAGATCATTTCTCATTTCTCATTCAACAGTGTCACGTTAACTTTAAATCGACATATTTCGAAACGGACTTTCAACCGACCTTACCTTGTCTAAATGTCTTGTTTTAAATTGATCCACAGGCCAGTGTTGGTGTGCTGAGTGGAGACTCACCTCTCCCCCTGGGCCGGGCTGGAGATGGGGGATCCGGAACCTCCAGAGTTTGGGTCCCTGGAGGAAGAGCTGGGTTACTGGAAGGAGCAGGCTGCCACCCACCAACAGAGGTGTGTACCCCTCTGTGTTTGTTATTTTTAAACTGACCTCAGACACCACCACTCCTGCCTCCTGCACTGCACAAAGATGTGAAAGTGCTCCGTAATTATATAACCAATGCAGTTCTTGGTTAGTTTTTGTTGCATGCTGTGACGTATTTCATAATGTTTTTATGCCTCAGAAATGGCCTTTTCTTAAAACTTTTTTTCTCTCACAACTTCTGGGGCCCGTACTAAATTCTGGAAACATAATTAACTTTTTCTGCTCTCCGGTTAAGTTTGTAGAAAAGTGAGTCACCGGGCAATCCTGCAAGACAGATTCTCAAGGTGTTTTCCTATTAAACACATTTCTGTGATTTTAAGACTTTAGGATTTAATTGATAATGCCCAAACTTCCTGTGGTTTGGTGGGAAACTCGTCAGGTTTTGTTGTTTGTCCAAACAGGTCGGGTTTAGAATGATGTTGGAAACCTTCCTCTTTACCAAGTCTTGGTCTAACTGGTTTACTTCAAACATGAATGTGATTATTAGGGATTACTAACATGAATGATAGCTCAAATGGCTTATACTCTGCGTATGTTTGTGCAGTGCGGAGGAAGCCCAGGAGGAACTGCAGGAGTTCCAGCAGATGAGTCGGGACTACGAGGGTGAGCTGGAGACGGAGCTCAAACAGTGTGAGGATCGAAACCGCGAGCTGCTCTCCGTCAACAACCGCCTCCGCATGGAGCTGGAAAACTACAAGGTAAAGAGGAAATCATCAGTTATTAGATACTGTTCAACATCCTGCATACAAACTTACAAATAAAGACATAGTGGTAAAGAGTTTACCGAACCCTCTCAGAATATGTAATACCAGTCAGGAAGGCATTTAAATAACGTTCAACAAACTGTTAAGTGTGTTTGACTGGGGATTTCCAAATCTATCAGCTGATAAGAGGGTAGGTGTCATGGCTCCTGTTGCCTCTGCTCTCTGGGCTTGACTGGTGCTCTTGTCTGAACACACACACACATATATTTCACAGAGGATTTATTCAGAGCAGAACGAGGCAGCTGATGACTCTACACGGTCTGTGTCTGGAGGGGATGGCAGTGCTTCTCATAAGATCGACCCCAGTTATGAAGCAGTTCTCTCCTTTTCAAACATGTTAGTTTATCCTTCTGCTAGCATTCAAGAGGCATGTGCAGGGACAGTGGCTCGAGACGGAGAGCGATTGCTTTACATTTCAGTCAGTCTGTTCAGGCTGACAGTGAGGTCATTGCAACATGTGTGGAGGCTGCACTCTCCAGCCATCCAGCATGTGGTTGTCCTCTCCCCATTTGTGTAACTAGGCGGTTTTTCTCAACATTTCATAGGGAACATTGAGACTTATTATAATGATGTAACATTTAATATAAAGAGCCGCCTTTATTTGTGTCTTATTGTCTTGTCTGGCTCTGTCACTATAAACAATGTCCAACAGCCAAAACAAGCCTCATTTGTAAAATAACATTAGGCTTTGAAGATCACAGTCAGAAAGCTAAAATAAAGATTGCAGGTCTCAAAAAGCTCGCCTGAAGTCGGACGGCGCGGCGTCGGCTTCCTACTATCTCTTACCTCAAACCCACGCCCCTGGAACTTTGTATATTCCCAGCCATGCTGTAGTATTCTGTTTGTGATATTTTCCTCTCCACTTCCTTGTAGCCTGACCCAGTAGGCCTATGACAGAGCAAGTTTCTCTCTTCTAAAGAATGCACACATGTGTTTAATCGTTAATGTCAGATATGTACTAAGTAAATACATTTGTTCCTGCTCAAGATTAGATTCAACTTTATTGTTATTGCACATATTACAGGTTCTGAGACAACGAAATGCAGTTTAGCTTCTAACCAGGAGTGCAAAAAGCAGAAAAGTAATGTACACAATCTACAGAATAAAATATAGAATGAATTGAATGATGAATAAACAGTGAGGGGTATGAATACACTAGATATCAGCCTGTGAGCAGTATTAACAGTGTGTATGAATATGCTAAGATATATAAAGTATGAAAACAGTAAGCAGTGCAAGTATAGTATAAAATATATAGATATTAATTTCATGATGATAAACATTGTGGAACAATGATACAAATGTGAAGTGGCGACGTAAAACTGACACAAAACAACAACAACAACAAACTTTTGCCAGCCAATTGGAGAGTTTCATCAGGAGCACGGGGTAAAAACCACCAATGAGCGCTCAGCTCGAGATACCAGCGAGCCGTTTCCCATCAAGCATTTCGCTTCCGCAGCCGGTGGAGAGGAACTGCGTCGCCTCGCCGCGCTTCGCTCTCAAGTCTGCGGGCGTCTTTGTCCCGCGAGATTTCAACGTCTCATGTGGGCGAGCCTCCAGAGCAAGTCGGACACAATTACTAACCATCATGCAACGCACTAGCAAGACGGCGATCGCAATTGCGCAGGTCGGTCTCGCTCATCTCAAACAAGCCGACTGAAAGGTTAAAGGCTTCAGAGGGTGGAGCACCATTTATACATTAACACGAAGATATGTTCTGAGGTGGAGCTACTTCTGCAGATATAATGGTCGTTTTCAGCAACGTCACTAGTGGTTAGATAGATTGAAAGATACTTTATTGATTCCAAATTGGAAAACTCTTGTGTTACAGGAGTGTGTTTAGGCCATTTTAGGCCTTAAAATATAAACAAATGGAGTAAAGTATAGACATAATAAAATATACAGCACATTTTAAATATAAAATATCAATTGCGTTGTATGATATAACCGATTACACTATAAGAGTTGAAGTGTTTGTGTAGTATTTATTAATTTTAAAAGACCACTATGCTTTGTAAACAATGAAAATGAGTATACAAATATATTTAAATGAATAAATCCTATTTTACAAAACTATAGAACAAAACAACCTACATGACAAAAAGAGTTGCACTAAAATGTCAGCACGCAACCTATCTTAGGCCAAATCCTAGGTCAGAAGAAATTACAACGTTATTTATTATATAACTATATCATATCCTATATACAGTGGGGTAAAAAAGTATTTAGTCAGCCACCAATTATGCAAGTTCTCCCACTTAAAAAGATGAGAGAGGCCTGTAATTTTCATCCTAGGTACACTTCAACTATGAGAGACAGAATGGGGGGAAAGAATCCAGGAAATCCCATTGTAGGATTTTTAATGAATTAATTGGTAAATTCCTCGGTAAAATAAGTATTCGGTCACCTACAAACAAACAACATTTCTGGCTCTCACAGACCTGTAACTTCTTCTTTAAGAGCCTCCTCTGTCCTCCACCCGTTAACTGTATTAATGGCACTTGTTTGAACTCGTTATCAGTATAAAAGACACCTGTCCACAACCTCAAACAGTCACACTCCAAACTCCACTATGGCCAAGACCAAAGAGCTGTCAAAGGACACCAGAAACAAAATGGTAGACCTGCACCAGGCTGGGAAGACTGAATCTGCAATAGGTAAGCAGCTTGGTGTGAAGAAATCAACTGTGGGAGCAATTATTAGAAAATGGAAGACATACAAGACCACTGATAATCTCCCTCGATCTGGGGCTCCACGCAAGATCTCACCCCGTGGGGTCAAAATGATCACAAGAACGGTGAGCAAAAATCCCAGAACCACACGGGGGGACCTAGTCAATGACCTGCAGAGAGCTGGGACCAAAGTAACAAAGGCTACCATCAGTAACACACTACGCCGCCAGGGACTCAAATCCTGCAGTGCCAGACGTGTCCCCCTGCTTAAGCCAGTACATGTCCAGGCCCGTCTGAAGTTTGCTAGAGAGCATTTAGATGATCCAGAAGAGGATTGGGAGAATGTCATATGGTCAGATGAAACCAAAATAGAACTTTTTGGTAAAAACTCAACTAGACGTGTTTGGAGGAGAAAGAATGCTGAGTTGCATCCAAAGAACACCATTCCTACTGTGAAACATGGGGGTGGAAACATCATGCTTTGGAGCTGTTTTTCTGCAAAGGGACCAGGACGACTGATCCGTGTAAAGGAAAGAATGAATGGGGCCATGTATCGTGAGATTTTGAGTGACAACCTCCTTCCATCAGCAAGGGCATTGAAGATGAAACGTGGCTGGGTCTTTCAGCATGACAATGATCCCAAACACACCGCCCAGGCAACGAAGGAGTGGCTTCGTAAGAAGCATTTCAAGGTCCTGGAGTGTCCTAGCCAGTCTCCAGATATCAACCCCATAGAAAATCTTTGGAGGGAGTTGAAAGTCCGTGTTGCCCAGCGACAGCCCCAAAACATCACTGCTCTAGAGGACATCTGCATGGAGGAATGGGCCAACATACCAGCAACAGTGTGTGAAAACCTTGTGAAGACTTGCACAATTGGTGGCTGACTAAATGCTTTTTTGCCCCACTGTAATTATTAAAGTCCAAAAAGTGTTAAAACGTTAAACAAATTGACAGATTTATTTATTTTCAAGTGTAAGTTCTAATAATGTGAACTTTTAACTTATATTTACCTATACCCAGTAAATACTAAATCTGACACTGTGTTGAGAGGGGAAGGAGCTGATCACTCTCAGAGCAGTTGAAGGGGTTTGTCTGAGACTGCATGTATGTGCAGTATGCAGAGACTTCATGGAATTTAGCGAAAGCATGCTGAAGCTTGACCTGTTCTCACACACCGCCTCCTGGGAGCCCAGCACTAACATATATTTTACATTAAAAAAACTAATGTGTATAAATATCCAGAACCACATAAGCCACGAGACAATGTTCATTATGTTTTGATTTCTGCTGTCAATGTTTGATATTCTATACAACACATGATTGTTAGGGATTAATTTAGTCTTTACTTAAGATATTTGACCTTTCGGCCTGTTGACGTTTTACGACCGACCCCTAAGTCTGTTATCTGTCTTAGGTAATGGGAAATCTTTGCTATTGCTTACATTACCAGTTTTATGACCGCTCAACTCTCGGTCACAAGAGCCATAGAGTCAGATGAGTGATTCGGTGTCTCCAGGTGCTCACGGATACCTTCCCCCAATATGCTGATTAGCTCTCGGTAAACGTTAAAGGGCTACCAAGATGCGAGGCGGATCAGATTTGACATGGCAAACCACCCGTGCGGTCAGAACCTTTGACTGTGTGACTTGTGATGTGCATTTCTCCGGCCGATGCTTGTAATAAACTGCCAGTGTTTGACATCAGAACTCCTGCTCGTCCCGCGTCTCTCTGAGTCCTGACTCTCCATTGCTACAGAAGTTTCCCTTACAATGATGTCTGTGCACCAAAGTATGTTCTTAGGCTTGTACCTTTTACATGATACTTTTAATCACACTTGACATGTTTTCAAACATCAAAGTTGTTTTTGGTCAAAGGTGGGGTAGGTAATTCACTTCAGAAGCACTTTTTGTTATATTCCATGGAATGCTCTTAACATCCCGATAGCAATGAATGTCTTAAGTGCTTTGACAACAAATCCATAAACAAAAGTCACCTGTGGAAGCCGTAGCGCTGTAAAAAGCACGACCAATCATCTGAGCCGGCCCGGCTAAAATAACTGGATGGCCTACCTGCCTGTCAGCCTTCCATCTGTGCAGAAATTTATCTCGTGTCCTCATTGGTCATGAGCGCGTTCGTGTGTGTTGGAGGAGGGGCTTTGGAAGGAAGTGGCAGATTTGTTCCGGCCGTGTATTTTCAAATTCTAGCCACTCGAGCTGGTTTCTCCAAAATGACCTGCCCCACCTTTAAGCTAAATAGCATCACATTTTCAAAACATTTAAACAATCGTACTATTAATCAGAATTAGTGCCTTACATCAGAGTAAAATATATTAGAAGGTAAAAACATTAGAGCAAATATTCAAACAAAAAGAGATATAAAAATAATATGAAAGTATTGCAACATAATAAATGTGTGCAAGAAAACGAATGTTCAAAAAAAAATACAATAGATATACGACAAACTCCTGAGGAAAAATATTTGTATTGTCCTTTAACATTCTGTCTCCTCCTGCCACGGTCTGCAGGAGAAGTACGAGACGCAGCACTCGGAGGCCTACAGGCAGATCTCCACCCTAGAGGGGGATCTGGCTGAGACCACCGCCGTCAGAGACCAGCTCCACAAATACATCAGAGAGCTGGAGCAGGCCAACGATGACCTGGAGAGAACCAAGAGGTCAGCGCACAACTTATGCATACTTCTTTGACCACACAAAAAGAACTGTTATTTTTTTAAAGGTTTGGGATTTGAAATGTAAGCCTTAATTATGAATGTTCTGCTTTCCATGAAACAAGAAACCCATTGCCATGTGTATGTTGTCCGACAAAGTGGCAAGACGCATTGATTAATGTGGATATCAAATATTTGAACCTTTTTCAATTTTATATATAGCAACCATTTTGATATGAATGATTGAAATGTCTGGTCATTTTAGTTCAGATACTTTGAAGGGCTTGACTAAAAAGCTGTCAAACCCAAGTGACCGAGGCCAGATCTGCAGAAACGTAGCCGACCAAACCAATGCTTTTGACTGCCTTTCTAGACCCCCTAATATTTGACCTGAGCTCCACTAACTTCTCATGCTGTGTGTTTCAGGGCGACGATCATGTCGCTGGAGGACTTTGAGCAGAGGATGAACCATGTCATCGAGAGGAACGCCTTCCTGGAGAGCGAGCTGGACGAGAAGGAAAACCTCCTGGAGTCCTTCCAGAGGCTGAAGGACGAGGCCAGAGGTACAGCGTGGAGAATAGTTTTACAAACGTGTTTGATATGGCTTAAAAAGAGAGCAATGTTCACACTGTCGAATAAAATCTCATCCATTTCTGAGTTTTATAGCAGATTTTCGTTTTTTTGGTTAACCAGTCATTATAAATACAAATATTGCAACATATGTACTTGTATAAGAACAACTACTCAATTATTATTTAAAGAAGTAAATACAGCGGTTGTTGTTTTTACTGCTTCAAATTCAGATTGAAATGCAATAAGGCATGGTGTTTTCCAGCGAGGGTAGGGAAAGACCGATTTTTTTTTTAATTAGATGTTCTGGTTCTAATAAAATCACAAGTCCCTGTTTCACTTCTGTAACTGTTATTGATTTGTGTCCCAGACCTGAGGCAAGAGCTCGCGGTGCAGCAGAAGCAGGACAGGAGGCCATCTCTCAGCAGTGCAATCAAAGACCCTTCCTCTTCTTCCTCCTCCACCACGGCGTGTCTGCCCACCCCGCCCCTCACCCCCCCGGACAAACGAGCCGAGGACAACACCACGTCCTCCACCCAGCCCCCGCCCTCGGCCACCACTCCGTCCAGACCTCCAGCCTCAGTGGGGAGCTTCAGCACCTCCCCGCCCTCCGTCAGCAGAGGTCTGGTCATGTGTTCTAATTATCAACACATCAGTATCAAAGGGTTTCATTTCCTTTGGGGACGCCTGTTCACTTTCAAAGTCCTGTTTCTGTTGGCTCTTTGAAAGTATTTACTCACTCGATGCGTCCTGCCCCCAGGTTTCAGATAAGAGGGGCAGAAGAAAGGGATTTGTATTTGATCCTGGAGTTTGCCTCTTAGTCAACTTAGAACAGGCTATAATTCACAGGATGTAGCTCAAAGGGCTTTGACGGCTTGAACAGCACAAGACAAAAGGAGAATACGTCAATGCAAGTCAGACATATTGTATAAACTAAATGTAAATAGGAATATATGAAGTAAAGTAGAGTTAAAATTACTAAGGTTTAGTTTTACACTCTATAAAATTTAACCAAAGTCAAAGATAAAGGCTTTTCTTTTTGTATTAAAGATGGAAATACAATCATAAAGTATCAGGCCTTTATCAAGAAAACTTAACTTAAGTGGAATAAAATGTGTGCATTGATATTACAGAAATGTACATACTCTCCGATTTGTTTTGTCTTTAACTCCAATATTATAACAATTAACCATTTTCATAACGACAATATTCAGGATAAAGATTGATATTCCTTACTTACTTACACATTGAAATTTAAAGGTCACCTATTATGCGAAATCCACTTCTTCATGTCTTTCGTACATCAAGCACGTGTCCCCTCTGCGTGAAGACACTCTGAAAGTTTCAGGACAAAAGATTCTCTCTCTTTTTGTCCGGATCCATTTCTCTAACACCCGGTCTGAAAAAGAGCTGGTCACATTTTGGCCACTTTGTGATGTCACAGCTTATCACCTGAATCTCCTTCTAGAGCACCATTGTATATTTTTAAACCAATCACTTCTTTGAGGGGCGTGTCTAGCAGCAGCTCATTAGCATTTCGAGCTACAGACGCAGAATCAGCACTTTTGAAACGGGGCTGAAACAGAGGGGTTTATGGGATGTTACGATGCACGATCCGTTTGGTATTTGGAGCCAAACACTTTAGAGACATGTTTTTGATATATCCGAGATCTTTAATATATTGATGAAAAACAGTATAATGGAGGACCTTTTAATGGTCTCGTGTTATGTGCATAGCAAGTTTAGATGATATTGCTCTCTAAAAAACATACTTCTGGGAACTTCATATGAATCGTTCCCAACTCCTCCACTGAGGATTCACCCTGTTGTATAACACTGACAACTTGTATTTCTTCATATGAATCTGATTCGCTCCCGCAGGTGAAAGCCTCTCAGCGACTCCTCTCCCCTCGTCTGCGAGGATCTCGGCTCTGAGCATCGTCGGAGAGCTCCTGAGGAAAGTCGGGGTAAGAGACTTGTGTTTCTGACCCAGAATGTATTAGCTGCTGACTTCTCGGCATGTGACGCTGCAGGGCACCCACAACAGAAACAAGCACAAACCAATAATTGTTCTTCTTGAATAGATTAGAACATTTCCTTCCACGTGTCGGCAGTTAAATGCCATGTTCTCTTTTTCTATTGAGGTTTTTCGATGAAGCTTTAAATCTCTATTGCCATATTTTACTTTTAGCTTAGAAATATCAACTCTCCGGGAAATACTCATCACTTCTTCGCAATGTGAAATTGGCATTCTGTGTGAACGTGTTTATGACAAAGAACAGTTAAATCTGGTTTTTGTTTATTTTGCAGCACTAAAACAATTCGGATTCGGTGAGTCTTTTATTCAACGGGTCAAGATCTTATTCACTTCCCCGATGGCCACACTCGCCACCAGTGGACTGACCTCACAATGTTTCACTTTACACCGGGGTACTACATGTACCGTTTTCCATCGATTGGAAATCACGACACAAAAGCAATATCACAATTTGGAAAAACCTGCTTATGGAATTAATTTCAATGGGAAAATTATCTGCCGGCATAAAAAAACCAAACAATGATATTGATGCAATCTGGAAGCCATTCATTGATACATTTAATTAATAATCCTCGATCCGACTTCAGCCACCACCCTTTCTACTTCTTTAAGGTCATGCTACTATTTATATGCCCCCCCCCATCCTAGGATATATGACTATTATATTGTTACTCATTCATTTGAATTATAATGTTGTCATTTACACACACACACACACACACACACACACACACACACACACACACACACACACACACACACACACACACACACACACACACTTTTCTTTTGTTGTCTCCATGTATATGTTATTATTTGTCTTGTATGCACTTGTCTTGGAACTCCTATATCGCTAAATACAATTATAATAAAAGATACTATGATTGCAAAGTGAGGCAACAATTAAATAGACATCCAAAACAATCAGTGTCGCAATTAAATGTTTAGAATTTGAATATCAACATGAGTGAAGCCTCTTAGCTATTTGTGAAGTAGTGACATTTGATCCTTTTAACTGTAGTTTTTTATAATAAACATGGGATTCTTCGCCTTGTTCACATTTCTCCTCCAGTCTCGTCTTGCTGCAGATGAGGTTTATTTTAAATACTTCACCGTGATTCTAAACTCCAGGATCACAAACATAAAATAACTTGAACCTGTTTTCTTCGCCTCTTGTAGAACCTGGAGTCCAAACTGGCGTCGTGTCGCAGGGGCCCCGATGGGGGTCCGGGGGCCACGCCCAGCCAGAACAGCTCCTCAGAGAGCCATCCTGCCAACGGCCTCTACAACAAGGGGTGAGGTTGACAGATTTAACGTTTTTTTGTCATATGTCAATCTTAAATCTATAAGGCATACAATAAATACAGAAATAAAATAGTGCAAGAAACGTAATGGTGTTAATAAGGAATCCATATAAATAACAATTCAACACTGGAATGACTGCCAAACATGTAGAGATTGAGATTTAAGAAACATTTGGAGTGGTATCTTAATATTTTCCAGAGCTGTACTCGCTTTTCCCCCGTTGTTACATCCCACTCAGTGATTTTTAGTGGAAGATGTACGTGCAAATAAAAGTACTGCATATACATGTCTACTTAAGTGACATAAGTATTTTTAAGTGTTATCAAACATATTTACATAAAGTCCAAATCCTAGGATGAGGAATGACCCCTGATCAGCGCTATATTACACTATATTATATTTTCCGATCATTTGTTGCGGTATTAATGACATTTCAGTTCATATACTGTTGTAGTATTTCATTTCTTGACAATGTTCAGTGGCGACTGGTCATTAGGGGCAGGTGCAGCCCCACCTAGTGTCAGCAGAAAGTATTACAAATAATGATTACAACAAAATGCAAAAATATATATATAATATATTTTAAGATCATGTTTAATCATCCGATTCGTCTGTACATTGCTGTTTTAGTCTGTGTTCTTCTAATTAGTGTCTACAGTGTGTGCCTATTGAGCTGTTTAGAGCCATGTGGGACAAAACCTGCCCCTCCCTCTGACTGTCTAAGTGAACGGTGACTGTAAAAACTACACTGCACATGCTCAGAGTATTGTCCTATTTAATGTGTGTGGCAAAAAAATAATGACCATAGGGGCAAAGTGCTGCCATCCCCACCATACGTCATCTCACATAATTCAGAGCTGATTGGCTGTAACTTAAGTACGTGTGCCGCGAAAAGTGTGGTGTGTGAAGAGGAGACGAGAGAGCTGCAGTGAGGCGTCCTAAATGAGCAATGAGATTTCTCCATAGGATTTTAGAAAATATCCCAAAATAAGATCTGTGGGAAACGTAGCTGTTAGATAAATGTACGTTTTGTTCAGCCGGAAAATATCCACATGTCTACCCTACTTTTATCATTTTCGAATCATAAATCTATTGATTAGATTAGATTTATGATAGAGTTTTGAAACTACAAGAAGATAAGGAGGACTTTTACAAAAAAGTAATAGAGATTTTTGTCCAGAAGGATAGGCAAATGGACTTAATCTTCAAGTCAAGGTAAGACTGCAATTTTATTGAAAATGGGATCTTACTAAGAGAGAACAATTCAATATTGAAATGATAAAATTACATGTTTTGGGTATCCTTTTGTTGAACTGTCTGTTTAAAATTAATTGAAGCATCAGACAAAAAAAGTAATAAGAAAATAATATTATATTTTGATTTAGGTCAAAATATAATATTTGTAAACCTGAAGAGTCAGAGCCAGTGCCTCACCAGCCATGAACCTCACTGCACGTCACTGCAGAAGCTTATATATAGACACCTACGTTTTTTGTGCCCCACCACTTTTGTACATATAAAAACGCCACTGACAATGTTTAATGAAAGAAAGTGTTGCCGTGGTGACCTTTAATCTGAAAACTTTCTGACATACATTTACAACATATTCCCTCTAAATGTGTTGGAATAAAAAGCAGCATGAAATGGGTTTATTCATTCCAGTACCTATAGGTTTACTTGAGCTCTGTACCTGAGTAAGCACACTTAGCTATCTCTACCACCAGCCGACAGCAGTCCACTTCCTCTCATGGTTTGAGGGTTTCTTTGTATACTGTTCCTTTGTAAAGTGTGTGTTGTGTGTTTATAGGCTGGTGAAGAGGTTAGACTTCGGAGCGGGACCCAAGCTGCTACTGTGAAACGTCTCTCCTTCCACCCTCACCCCCCGTCCCCCCGTCCATCCTGGATTTAACGGTACTGTGTTGCACGTCGTACAGACACTGGGAGCAGCTGATGTAAACCAATGAACGTTTCTCTGGATACTTTGGATACTGGCTCAAGTTATCACTGCTCTGTTTGTCAGCAGCGCTTCCTTCAGCACTCGCACTTAGCTTGAACGGACTCGTGCTGCACGTCACCCCATCACTGTGTTTTTGTATTTGTGTGTCAAGACTGAACTCAAAGCAGATTTTAGGGTAAAAGAAAAGTCACAAACGGATGCAGGGTTACGCTGAGACGAAGATGCATCCATGTTTGAACTTAGGGAGGAAAAAGCCTTTATTCTTAAACGGCGTCACTCTAACTATGACAGGGTTTCCCACAATGTTACAGATGAGTAATATCCAGTTACAAAGACAGACGCAGAGATAAAGGCGAGAAGGCCACATTTACATTTGTCAATTCATCACGATTGAATTGAAATGATATTCTGCTTCGATACATATTTGCTTGCGTGAAGCCTTTAAAAAACAGCATTTTTTTCAATATCCTCAAAATACTGCCGTCCTGCTGGCTGCACACAAACAAAAGCTCACGCTATGTAATCCCTTTACTCAAATGAAGGGTTTTTATCTTTAGGGAGATGACATCAAAAGCTTGATTTGACATTTTGAGCTTATCTGAAAACATCAATAAAAGCTTTGAATGTCAAAGAAAATCCGTCGGATGTCGTACTTGATTTACTTTGGGTACTACATCTAAAACCAGGTCAACTCTAACATAACTGGATTTTAGTAATTCTCTTTTTTTTGTGAGTTACACTTGAAATTACTGTTAATATGTTTTGTAGGGAAAAAATAATGAACTTGCCAACATCTAGTGGCCATCAACGGTTCTGCATCTTAAAGCTGCCTTATTTCATTTATGGTTAATAATGAATTAATGTGAGAGGATTTTGTACAGCTCTCTGCGGATCTTCATTGAACTAGATCTGGTTGTATTCCTCATTCAGCTCAACGGTAACTGTTCAAGACATGAACGTAGGAATAAGGAAACTCCTGTCGACTCGCTAATATCTGTTTTGGCTCTCACCAGTCTTTCCATATCTGCTATCTGCGATCGAGATACTTACATGTACCTTCATGACGCAGACGCCCTGCGCTAAAACCTGAAAATAAGCTGATAGAATAAAGGGCATCCCAAATAAACTAAATAATTGTGCACATAGAATAAGCGCCGGAATGAATATTTCACCCACAAAAAGATCCCTTGCATATTAATCTCCCCTCCAGTCACCTTTAATGAATACCGCCACGCGTCTTGATGAACTGAAGTAAATGGACGTGTTTCATAACATCAAACTCTTCCACCACGTGTGCAGTATAATCCAAGTGTCTTTTATCTCGCTCCCTACTTCACAAACACACTTGCAGGAGTGTCAGGGTTATGGTTAGATGATATGGTTAAATTATACGGTTTTAGCAACAAGTTGTACAGCGAGATAATGAGAATTGGATTATACTGCACGGATTTCTTTTTAAGATATAATTGTATAATGTTACTGTATGTTGTCCCATTCTTTGATGCTGTGTGTGAATGAGCTCTGATGCAGCAGGGCTGACCCTCTGCAGAGCTACTTCTGGGTCTCAGGAGTGAAATAGGAAACGTCTCCTGTTAGCCAGGAGATATGAAAACTTCAGTGAAGGCTACTCGTGTTTTATGTTAAAAAGGAAAAGTATGTAATAGGTTTGAATTGTAGTGTTAAATAAACTGTACTTTGACTGTAGAGTCACTAATAAAGATGTTAGGTGCTCAGGGCAGACTGAACGCTTTGTGATAATGTGGTCATTCATACATTTATTTTACTAGAAACAAACAATTCATGATGATAACATATTATAGAATGACTTATTGTATTGTTTGTTCATAGTAAAATAACTTGGTTTTTAATTCCAATGGTTATTGTAAATGTTTTTGTTGTTTTTTCCCGAGGCCTCATTCTGATTACTGTTGAGTAATACCATGATCTCTGTCAACCTTAAGTGCTGCTTATGTTTCTGAGAAAGCAATACAACTTGAAATGTTAATAAAGTATAAGAAGAAATCATCGTTTTGTTTCTTCTAGAAAGCCAAAAAAGAGGCGAAACATCGGTGAGGATTTTATTTAGCAGTTTAATAGCACTTCAGAAAGTCAAGCTGCGTCAAAGCACTCATTGCACAATGCACATTATTATATTTGATATTATATTGTGAGGTTTAAATCACTCCGCCTAATCTTACAGTTGGTTATACAACATTTGGGTTACATGTATAGCTTTACATACAGTTTCCAAATGAACAGATCGTCTCTAAAATACTCAAGAAACCAGAGCAAAAGCCTCTTTTTCCAAAAATGATTTTTTTTAAATGCTTATTTTTATTTAGCTATTCGATTGAGAAACTATATTTTTTGCTGCATTCTTAAAAAATATGATTGAACCCTTTCTCGATTCCCCCTCAATTTTTAATATTCATCAACATTTTAAAAACTTTTTTTTTAAAAATGTAAATGCATATATCACAATATATTGACATTTCTTGTTCAATATGTTTTCTTTGTGTTTTACAAACAAATGTTTTCTGGTTACCTGGATGACAAATACAGCAAATTGAGAAATTGATACAAAAATCAGTTTATTGGGAAATAGATATATAAGAATAATTGTAATGTTTAGAAAAGTATTGTAGATTAGATTTTTCTGAATGACCGAGTAATATATTCATTTTGTGTGGAAAGGTTACTTGTGGCATCATTATAAATAAATACAATTAACATATTTAAAATACATTTAATATAATTTAAAGACATTTTCAATATATTAAATTCACATAAAAAAATGTGAAGATCATTTTGTGCACATTTAAAAATGTTGAACTAAACCAGACCTGGATGTGTCCTTTCAACCGTGTTCAAATTGTTACTTTTCATTCATACATCATGTTTTTCCTAACTCCAAATTATTTGTTGTTTTACTTTGAAATGAATTTGTTTCCATTGTGTCATAAAATATCAAACTCCTTCAAGTTATAATATAAGGAAACTATTTAAATAATTTAAATTAAATGTGTGAAATATTTCTGGCACAGGTTCTGCCATAGAAAAGAAAAATATTGTTGTGAATATGTATTATTATTATAATACTTTTTTCCAACTTGTTTGTGTAAGTGCCTCTAGAGTTTCCACATAAATCCATTGTGATATTCAAATATCTCTTTATAATATAAGGCAACTTTATAAATAATTTAAATAAAAAGTGTGGAAATATTCCTGGGCCTCTACTCGTCGGGGGAGTAGGACTCCTCGCGGGGGTCCAGTGGGGGGGACGGGGAGCGGGACGGAGGCTCCTCCTCCTGCAGATCCAGCGAGTTCTCCTTGATGCTCCTCCGGCTGAGGCCCCCCCCCAGCCCCAGGCTCCTCATGCCTCCTCCTCCACTGCTGCTGCGGGGGCTCGGGCTGCTGAACACCGCCTCCCCCCCGCTGCTACGCCTGGGAACACCCGCCACACCAGGAGGAAGAGGAAGAGGAGGTCAGGAGGAAAGAGGAAGTGGGCTTATTGCAAAGCGAGTTTGAACAAAATAAAGGTTAAAGCCCGTAAAAGTGAAAAGAGAGCGATGAGGAAATGAGAAAGAGAAGTCCCGTTGAAGCAGAGAAGAATGTCTGCAGGAAGCTTTGAGGCAGTTTGCAGATCAGTAGTGTCTGAGGGAAGTGAGGCAGGACCAAAGGAGGAGGACGACATTTAATAATAGCAAAAATGTGCAATATTATTCAATATTTAAGAAATCTTTCAACAAAAAATATATGAATATATATATATATATAAACAAATATTGTTAGGATTTTATATTACATTTTGTTGTGTATTTTTTTTATTTGGATTTCTCGGATTTGGTTAATTTTGTTTTAATATGTTACTATTTATTTTGTCGGGAAGTATTTATTTAGTTATGTTTCTTTAAAATAAAATGTATTTAGTAAGTTAAAATCACAAAATAAACGTTATTTGATCTTTTTTTAAATAGTATTTATTTGGTTGTGAATTTTAATTTGTATTTTGTTATGATTTATTAAAGTAATATTTATTTTAATGTTAATAGTTTTTTTTAAATAAAAATCATTGTAATGTATGAAATAGCATTTATGTAACTGTCCCTGCGGTACCTCAGTTTGCTCCTGAGTGAGGCCATGTCTCTGTTCATCGTGTCGTTGGCCTCGCTGGCCTCCTCCAGCTCCCTCTGCAGCTTCCTGCGAGCAGCGGCCACGCGCTGAGCCTCCTCCTCCGCCTCCTCTAGCTGGTGCTTCAGCTGCTTCACTCTCACGTTGCCCTTCTCCGCCTGCACAAAGCAGCAGCAACAAGTAGCATCAGTAAAGACAGTTACATGCAGCTTTACATACTTCTACACTAGCTTTACTTACCTGGTCTTTGTACTGCTGCGCCTGCTTCCTCTCGTCCTCCATCTGGATGGTTAAATCCTTCAGTTTCTTCTCCTTCTGACGCAGATTCTTGGCGTTGGACTGACGCTCTCTGCACAAAATAAATACAAAATATCACCAAATATTTATAAGATAGAATAAGATAACAAAAACCTGTATAACAATGTAATAATGTGCATGTACAATAATGATCTTTTATGTAACTTGGTTTCACTGCATGATTGTTAGTTGGAAATGAACTTGACAAACTCCATTTCCCACCATGCACCAGTACCTGCTCTCTATCTCCAGCTGCTCTTCCACCTCTCTCAGTTTGAACTCCAGGGCGGTGATGGAGGACTTGAGTTTGGAGCGGCCCTGGCCCTCCACCTCCTGCAGCTTGGCCTTCAGCTCCCGGGTCTGCCTCTCCAGCTGCTGTCGGGACGCCTCCTTGCTCTGAGAAGTGGAGCGCTCCACTGCCAGCTCCGCACCCAGCTGATCCACCTGCACACCGAGGGACAAGAGGAAAAGGAATTCACTCGGGGATGAAACGCCTTAAACCAGTGGTTGAAGAAGTGCTCAGATCTTTTAGCAGTAAGATTAAGTTGTAAAAATACTGACAAGTCACACTTCTGCATTTGAAATCTTACTTAAGTAAAAGTAGAAAAGCATTAACATCAACATATACTTAAGTAGTAAAAGTTAAATTACTTTTCATTTCAGAATTTTTTATTTAAAAATATTGGATTATTGATGCATTATTGTTACCAGCAGGTAATGGGTAAGTAGGATTTAATTTATATAGCACTTTACAATACATATATTTATAAACACAAGACACGTATACAAATAAATACCTAAATAAATAGCAGCTCCTATAAAGATGCGCAGGAAAGATTCCCTAAACCCAGAAACAAGTCAGCTTTTTAGCAATTCCTTAATAAATGTGTCAGTACATAGTCAACTGTTACCGTACTGTAGCTTCTTTTGTCTTCAAAATGGCAGCTGCTTATGACACTGGCAAATATCATCACTATGACATTAGCAAACTTTAGCTTAGTCGTGGGGAGATGAAGTCATATGACCGTGCTTTAGTTACATTATAGCCTAGCGTTAGCTTTTTATTACTGGTGATTGCATTTGTGCCTCAAAAAAAGATATAACTGTTAGTATGTGGACAGTATTTTGCTGAACAAAACTTGTAAGTATCATAAACTCTGCTTTTTTTCTGCCACCCTAACCCACTAAGCAGTTTGCCTCAATGTAACATGAAAAGGGAAAAAAACATGGGGCCCAGGATTGAACCCTGTGGAACTCCGCAGAGTTAAAGGAGTATATGAGGATGCAGAATTATCTTTGGCAACTTTAAAATGCCTATTTGATGAGCAGGACGACTAAACCCACTCCACTTTCTCCCACACCCTCACCAGCTGCTGGCTCTTTCTCAGCCGGTCATTGAGGCTCTCCACGTTGGCCTGCTCTTCCTCCAGCTCCTCCTCCATTTGGCTGATCTTTGCATCCATGCGGCGATTTTCATCAGACAGCATTGATCTGAAGAAAAAGGGGCGGAGTATCGAGAGATGAGCACAAACAAGAATGGAATGTTGGGAAGTAAATACAAAATAAGATGAAATTCACACAGTTTTAGAGCTAATTTGTATGCTAATATCTTCAATGTAACTTACCATATTTTAAATTATTATCTTTTATCTCTTTTTACCTCACCAATAAAAAGATAAATTGTAAAGCTTTAGAACTGAATGAGGTTTTTAGTTGTATGGTCATTCTTATTTGACACAAACTCCAACACAATGCATTTAAACTGTAGGGCTAACACATGAACATCATAAAATAAAATATAAACATGTGTTCATCAAACAAGACACTCACTTTCCAGAGGAGTTACTGGTGAGCTCATCAGCCAGCTCGTCTCTTTCTGTCTCCGCCTGTTTACGAGCTCTCTCCGCAGCTGCCAACATCTGGACAGACGGACAGACAGGCAAGACACACTTTTAAGAAGAGTGACCTTATGATCAAAATATGATATCAAAATCATATTGATGGGTAAATGCCTGGTAAATTATCACAATCACAACACATCCCCTCCAACCTGATTTTGAGTTCGTAGGAGCGTTTAAGATATTATTATTTGTGTAATTATTTTGTAATATAAGAGTTGCTCTCCTCAGCACGATGCTAAAACTTAGCAAAGAAAAAAAGGTGGTTTATTTCAAATGCAATCAATGTGGGCAAAAAAAGATGGTAACTGTACACTTAAAGGAGTAGGTAAGAATGGAGAAACCAGCTCGAGTGCGCTAGAATTTGAAAGTACGCAGCCGAAAAAGAGGCCTCTTCCTTCAGACTTCCTTACAGAGCCCCTCCTCCAACACACACGAACGCGCACATGACCAATAAGGGCACGAGATAAGTTTGTGCACAGATGGAAGGCTGACAGGCAGGTAGGCCAACCAGTTATTTTAGCCGGGCCGGCTCAGATGATTGGTCGTGCTTTTTACAGCGCTACGGCTTCCACAGATGACGTTTTTTAATGGATTTATTGTCAAAGCACTTAAGATATTCATTGTTATCGGGATGTTAAGAGCATTCCATGGAATATAACAAAAAGTGTTCCTGAAGTGAATTACCTAACCCACCTTTAATGTGAGAGGGTATGCTGTACAACATGTATGTGGATGCAATTTGAAAGTCATTGTCTTTTTTGATGTGATGTTTTTATTGATATTTTCCTGGGGGAGACCAAACAATGGTCCTGCCTCTTATAAAATGTAGTTTATTTTGAAGCTGCAGGGTTAAAAGGCCTCACCTCGTGCAGGTGGGCGATGTCGGCCTCCATGGCCTTGGTTCTGCGCTCAGACTCTCTGGCTGAAGACAGCACCTCCTTCTGGGCCACACGAGAGTCCTCCAGGTCCCTCTGGAGATCCTTCACCTGGCCCTGAGAGGAGAGCAGAGGATGTCAGGTTTTAAATATATATGACTCTTACAGTAACGCTTAGTAACTCCATCAAAATAAGGAATTATAGGATGCAGTTTGATTGTTGCTCATCAATGGGAAGATATTGAAAAATGAAAAGTGTGTGCTGACCTGGATCTTGCGGAGCTGCTTGACGGCCTCGTCGCGGGCCCTGCTGGAGGCCTCCATCTGGTCCTCCATGTCCTTCAGCTCCCCCTCCAGCTTCTTCTTGCTGCCTGAGGCCTGGCCGCGCTGCTTCCTCTCCTCCTCCAGCTCCGACTCCAGCTCTCGCACCTGATGCAGCAACAGACGGACAAAGTTACAAAGTCCTGTGTTGAAATGAATACTAGCATGAGAACGAGAATCAGAATCAAGTTTATTGCCAGGTACGTTTAGACACACAAGGCATTTGCGCTGGTATCTGGGGGTGCGAACATAAACAATCTAATACAAATAAGGTGCAATAGTAGGTAAAACATTTTTTTACGTCCTGCAGCATGCTCACATCTCACAGCGGCTCCTTTGTACTCCACCTGTTTGACGAGCTGCTTCCTCTTCTCCTCGCCCAGGTCATCGCGGCCGTGCAGCTCCCTCTCATGCTGCACCCTCAGAGCCTGGATGTTGACCTCAAGACGCAGCTTGGCGTCCTCGGCGACCTGCAGCTCGTCCTCCAGCTCGTCCATCTGCATCCTCATCTCGTCCGCCATGGCCTCCAGGCCGCGCTTCGCCTTCTCCAGGTCGTGGACCTGAGGCAGGACGGAGAGAAGTCAGAAACTGATGTTCACTTTTAAGCTCTTTCCAACATAGTCTTAAAAACTCCACATTTAATTCATACGTTAATGCAATATTTGTTATTATATATATATATATATATATATATTTTTGGATTTTATCAATTATTTATAAAATGTTTGAGAGTTCAGAAAAATGTATTTAAAATAATTTATTACCAATGAAAATATATTTTTTGGTAAAAAAAATTCAAGGATTGAGCTCCCTTTTCACAACATATTTTTTTGGGCATTTTATACGTTTATAAATACGAGTAAGGAAGTGATGGGACACAAAACCCACAGAACAAAATAATGTTGAAAAGGAGTAATTCATAAAATGTTATTTATTTTTCACTTCCTTTTTTAAATAACGCGTGAGTAATACATTTATTGATGATGTTTCTCTTACGCTCTTTCCCACGTCGTCCTTGGAGCTGATGAGGTCCTCCATCTCGCCCTTCAGACCCTTGGTGGTCTTCTCCGCCTCCTCCAGAGCGTCCTGGCTGTCCTCCAGCGCCCGGGCCAGAGATAACAACCGCGTCTCCTTCTCCCTCACCTCCGCCTCCGCCCGATCACGCTCATCAGCAAATTTAAAAGACACGGCGCGCTCCTCTGCCAACATCTGAGGGGCACAAGGAGGAAAGAGACACGTTTTATAGAATCTGCAGCTTGAGCAAAGTTCCATTTGAAAATACATTTAGGATCTTTTTTTTATGCTTTTTGCTTAATGCGAAAGGCTTCTGGTTCTTTATTATACAAAAATCATAACATTTTGTTTACATTACATTTTTTAAGTCAGAAAGAATAACTATTCAGAAAATCCTACTACTCATCTTTTAGAATTATAATTAATGTCTTGAATATTATTTAAGACACTTCAATACCAATAAATGCATTATTTTTGAATAATATATATTTTAAGACTTTTTAAGGATAAGTAGGAAAACCTTTGAGAGGAGTTTTTATTAAGAATTATTGGAGCACTTTATACTTCTTTTAGTGTGAATGATGGGATACACAACCCAAATACATTTAAATGAGGGTCGTCACATTATACCCATATGCACAATAATCATGATTATATTGTGTAAAATAATCCAACGCCGCACACACGTTAAAAAATGACTAAAAGGGACTAAAGTGTAATATTAATTTCTTATTGATGAGGATTCTGTCGTGATTAATAATTGTGTAAATAATAATTATAACGTTTCTATATCCCGATGACATATTAGATCAACAACTTTATTTATCTTTCACAGCACAGTAACTCTTTTCTGTTTTTTTTATGCCGTCTTATTTTATTTCAGATTGCTTTTTATATTTGTGCTGGCTTTAATGGCGATAATATACAATGTGTTTTATTTATTATGTTTTAAATGTTTTGTAAAGCACATTGAAAGACCTTGCTGTTGAAATGGGCCATATAAGTAGCCTTGCCTCAGCTATGAAAAACAATAAAGTTATATTGATTTTTTAAACACCTGGTCGAACTTCTTCTGCCTCTTCTCCAGGTTGGAGACGAGCTGCCGCTGTCCGTCCAGGTCCATGAGCACGTCCTCCAGCTCCTGCTGCATGCGGCTGCGACTCTTCTCCAGCTTATCGTAGGCCGCCGCCTTCTCCTCGTACTCGCTGCTGGCCGCCTCCAGGTCGCGCTGCAGACGCTTCTTCCCCTCCTCCAGCATCTCCACCGCCCCCGACGCCTCCTCCAGCTTCTTCTTGTAGTCTGACAGCTGACACGAGGAGAAGGGTGAGAGAAAAGGCCATTTACATTTCTTCAGTTGTAACATTCAAAGTAGCCAAAGAAGCTTCAAGGTAATACAAACTGGTTTTTGAGAGATTGTAAGAAAATGTATTGGCATCTATAAAGTTGATTTTTAATTGATTTTGAATAATTAGTTGGGTGTTATTTTAAATGTAATACTTTAACTAAATGTTACTGATTTAATATACTTAATTACTTTTAGTTATGATATATTTTCAATGCATGCCTTTGACTTGTAACAGTATTTCCTCTGTACTCTCCTCACCGACAGTTAGACCGTCACTGACCTGCATGCTGAGGCTGGAGAGCTGCCTCTCCACGGCCCTCTTGCCCTCCGTCTCCTCCTCCAGCTGCTCCATCAGGCTGTTCCTGTCCTCCTCCATCTGACGCAGACGCCCCGACACATTCAGCTTCTGACGGGTCTCCTCCGACAGCAGCTCCTGCAGGAGAAGGAGGGGGAATATAGGGTGGAGAAAGGTGTCAGCAACCTTTTTGGTCCAGACAGAATATCTCCAAAATGACCTAAATACAAAAACATGTACAACGCGGACTATACTTTTTGAAACATATCTATTGTGACCCCCCACCTGTGTGTCCTGCAGCTGGGAGGACAGACTGGAGACGTCTTTGCTCAGCTTGATGTTCTTCCCCTCCGCATCGTTCAGCAGACCGGTCACACCGTCCAGCTCCATCTGACGGAGGCCGAGCAAACGAGAAGATAGGCAATCTTTTTTTTCTTTGACACTTTATTTTTGAAAGTTGTTTTTTTTTTTTTACAAAGAAAAATCATACAGAATGTCATTGAGCAGTCAAATACATACTGTAGATGCAACAGTGCACATTTAAACCAGACTGCCAAAAAGCAGATCAAATATACCCCCCACCCCTACCCCAGCATGAAAGAAAAAACAAAACAGAGTAAATGAGATAAGTGTACACGTTCTCACAAATGATAAAAAAAAGAAAAAAAAGAAAACAAACATACAAAGCAAACGACAAACCAAAAGACAAAATATATGCAAAACGTACGATATTGCTTTAGAAATGGTAGTAACCCAGATTCAGCAACACTCAAATCTATACACAATCTTCTTTAAAGAGTTAAGTCCAGCTTGCACTTCTCTACGTGTGTGATCAATGGCTGCCAGGCCTTATAAAATCTATCAGTAGATCCCTTCAGAGTGGACCGGAAGATAGGCAATCTTAAATAATAATAACAACAACGTGGACTTATATAGCGCCTTTTAAAAACGCAAGGACGCTTTACAATAGGAAGAGGGAATGTGGGGGGACACAACAAAGAACACAGTAACACAAACAGGGCAGAGAAAATAAGAAGATAAATAAAGTCTCTAATATACGGTTTTGTCTTTCTCTGTCCACATTATAAATAATTCTCGCAGCGGTAAAACCAGGACTAACTCCTGGTTGGAATGACCCATTTTATGTAGATTCTTTACAAAAGAAAATACATGATCACACGAAAACAGACAAAAGAACAAAGTCAAATCAATGCATCCTGCTTAACACTTATCAGCAGATCTTCAAACAAACATGAATCAAACAAAAAATGATAATATATATAAACAAATATCTTTTAAATGGAGTAAATGAAAAAGAAACGCTTAATATGATCACCTTATCATCCCTACACTAAATCTTCTTTTAAAATGTAACTATTGAACAAAACAACCTAAACTTCATAAACTTTGTCCAACTTTTCAAATCATTTTAGAATTTAGAAATTGACTTGCAATACATCCTTTTAAAAAAACAGTAGAACTAATTAATAATATAACCGTCTATCTCAGTAGGCCAAATATAACAGAAGTCTCTTGGAAACAGCAAGAACAATAAAGAAACATTTCTAGTGATATACTGCATCGTTTATTTATGTATCTCACAGTCATCTTGGAGACCCGCTCCCCCAGCTCGGTCCTCTGCCGCTCGCTCTCGCTGAAGCGTCCGTTCAGGTCGTTGAGCTGCGCCTCCACCTTCTTCTTCTTGTGCTCCACGTCCTGCTTGGAGCTGCCGAGGGAGCGCAGGTCAGCGCTGAGGTCCGCCTGCTCCTTCTCCAGAGCCTGCTTTGCCTTCTCCAGACCCGCTCTCACCTGGGGGCAGAGGGGGGGTTCGTGACACACTGCTCCTCCCTAAATATATCTTTATTGATTCAAAGGAAGCAGGCCTGAGGAAGTAATTCAAACCACCTTCATCTAATATCATTATCTTTCATTACTTCATTCTTTATTTCAGTCATCACGTGTGTTTATATTGCTACACCAGGTGAACTGTAAAATATAGTTAATGTGGAAATATAGGGTCACATTTTAAGTATGTCTAAACTAGAGGTGAGAAAATATTTTGTAATTAATGCAATTTAAGTAAACTGACCCTTTAATATCAGAGCGAGGAAATGTTGTGTCCCAGGTATGCATCAGTGTGTGTGTTGTGGTGTGTGTGCGTGTGTGTGTGTGTGTGTGTGTGTGTGTGTGTGTGTGTGTGTGTGTGTGTGTGTGTGTGTGTGTGTGTGTGTGTGTGTGTGTGTGTGTGTGTGTGTGTGTGTGTGTGTGTGTGTGTGTGTGTGTGTGTGTGTGTGTGTGTGTGTGTGTGTGTGTGTGTGTGTGTGTGTGAGAGAGTACCCTCTTGGCCTGCTCCAGCTGCTCGTTGAGCTCCTCCACAGCCTGGCTGTGTCTCTGTCGGAGGTCCTGGACCTGCGCCTCGTGGCCCCGGCCCTCCTCCTCCGTGGCTTTCTTCAGCAGGGCCACTTCCTGCTCACGCTTCGCCCTGTCAGGTACAAATACACACATTTACGTACAATAAATACACACACAACATCAACACTACACATCTGGGGTCACAGAGGTCTCTTTGTATGCAGATGAAACCCTTTTTTCATTCTTCTGCACAATCTTAGAAAGAAGCTGTTTTTAACATTGTTTAACACAGATTTTAATATTTGCTTTAAATTAAGTACCTTTACGGTCATCACCGGATTAAGCTATGATCTGTTTGAACAAATATATTATTTATTTTATCTTAAAAGTCCTAGGCCATTATAAATGTAGACTCCTTTAGATGTTGCCATGTTGTAAGTGTACCTGGTTACACACTTTGAAATGACACATATACCGTGATAGAAGACTTTGACCACACAGTGCCCCCCCCCCCCCTCCCCAGTACCCACCGTAGCTCCTGCTGTGCGGCGGTGGTGTCCAGGCTGTCCTCCAGCTCGGTGCGGAGAGCGTTCAGCTCCTCTCCCAGATCCCTCCGGGCCGCCTCCACCTTCCCCCGGGCCCCCCTCTCCGCCTCCAGGTCCTCCTGCAGCTCGGAGAGAAGAGCCTCCAGCTCCCGGACTCGCTTCAACGCCGCGCCGCGCTGGTTACACTCCTCCTCCAGCCTGGGGACACCGGGAAGGTTCAGTATTAAGGACGTTTATGTAGAAACACCTCCGTAGAGTTGGCTGCTAAGACACACTCAGGGCTCATGTGCTCCGTGTTGTTTCTTGTAAACACATATTTAAACATATGCTCCCTCACTATGAGAGACCACACACGTCCACGTACTAGAGATCTGCAGTGTCATAGAATATAGTTGTCTCACTTATCACTCTCTTAACCTGCCAGGTCAAAATGGTTCTGGCCGTCAACTTCTATAAAAAAGTACCCAGCAGGTTTAGACCAATATAAGCCTGAATTCTTGCCTGAAACTTTATGGCGGGAAAAGACTGTTACATTATCTTTACATATAAACAAACAGAATACAGTATTAGCACCTGTTATAACTCCCGAATGTTTCCTTTAGCGCCCCTCCCAGGATAATTTTTACATGTTTAGCTCCACTGCTGATTATTCCGTGTAACACCGCGTGTTGAACTGTTATCTGAACCTCCCCAGTTTACCGGGCCTGCGTGGCCTCCAGCTCCTCCTCCTTGGCGGCCAGCTGGGCTCGGAGCTCTGCCAGTTGGTTCTGCAGGTCGGCGTTCTGCTCCTGGAGGTCGGCCAGCTCCGCCTCCACTTTCCTCTTCGCCTTCTCCACGTCCTGACGGCCCTTCTCCTCCTTCTTCATACGCACTGCAGCAGAGAGGAAACCAGTGTCACTGACCTTTTATTAAGGTTCATTAAACAACAACTGGTTTTTAAGGTCATCAAGTCTTGTGAGGCCCCTTATTTGTTTCAAATCACTGGTCCCCGAGTGGGGCACCTGAGAAGAAATTGGATTTGACAGCCTCGAAAATACAATGCAAGTTATCTTGTATAGGCTAAATCTCACCTACCATTTCCGTGCACAAACACATATATATAACACACTACAGGAAAGGAAAACCCCCAAAGGCATAACATGGGCTCTTTCTTTTCAGTACATGGTGTCAAACTCAATTTCATCGCGGGCCACATCAGCATCATGGTTGCACTCAAAGGGTCGGTTGTAACTTTAAGACTATATAAAAATACATATAAATATAAATATTTTATATATATAAAATAATGTATTATATTACATCATTGCCTCTGCATTGGATTATCATCGGATAGGGTAATAACTTCATAATTAACTACATCTGAAAGCAGAAGTCTAGGGCAAGTCTCTTCAGTGCGTATGTCCCAAAATGATTTAAAAAGAAAAGCCAAATTCTGGAGAAAAAAGAAATAGAAGTGACATTTTGAAATAATAATCTAATTCTGAGAAAAAGGAATTCTATGAAAAAAATGCATATTTTGAAGAAAAAAAGGCAAATTCTGAGAAAAAAGTCATATTTGAGATGCATTGTGGGACATGTAGTTTATGGGCAACGTGCTTCTGTAGCATGTAATCGTATAATAAACATTATATTCTTTGCAAGCTCTTGTGGGGCCACATAAAATGAAGTCGCGGTCCGAATGTGGCCCCCGGGCCTTGAGTTTGACACCCCTGATGTACACAGTCAAATGGCTTGGGATCAAAAAAGAAAGTAGACATATTTCTTTAGATGTAAAACGTTTATGATTGCTGGTTCCTTTGTTTGTGTCTGTTACTGTGGGCTTTGATCCATTCCGCTGTCTCCCTTACTAAAAGATCCTTAATCTCATTTGCACTTTTCCATTTACCTGCAAAATAAAGCGCCATTAAGGAATAGAGTATTGTGAGTGCTTCGCTGCCTCACCCTCCAGGTCTGAGATCATGGACTCATGCTTGGTTTTGAGTTTGGTCAGATTTTTGGACTTCTCCTCCTCCTCGGTCAGGTTGGAGTTCATGTCCGACATCCTCTCCTCCAGAAGCTTTCTCTCCTGAAAACACACAACGGTAAACATTGCATTGTGCTATCTACCTAGCAAAGCTTCCGGAGTGTGTGTACCTTCTGCAGCTTGTTGTTCTGGTCCTCCATCACCAGAACGTCCTCCTCCAGTTTCTTCACTTTCCCCTCCACAGACGCTTTCTCCAGCTGCAGCTTCTGACAGGAGTCCTCCTGCTCCGCGATGTGGGCCTCCATCAGCTGCAGAGAAAACAGCGGGACATTACAGTTTGGATAATGCCAAGTAGCTGAAAGCTTGGTTTGGTGAATCGGTCGATACATAGCGTCAAAAGAGCAGGATAAGAACCCAAAATGAATATTTGAAAAGCTTCACGTTCATATTTCCTCATAGGACCAAGCACCGAACCTGAGGGGACAGAGCCTTCTCCCTCTGGAACTCCCTCCCCAAACTCATCTGTGACTTCACCGATATCACCATGTTCAAATCACAAATAAAAACTCACCTTTTCAGAACTGCTTTTAATCTGTAATTTATGGTGTGTTTTATATTATTATTTTATTTTAAGTGTGTGTTGTTTTAATTATGTTTTTTAATGAATTTTTACTCTGAAAAGTGTCTGAGTTTCTGGAAAAGCGTTAATAAGTTAATAAAAATGCATTATTATTATTAGTTGTTTTTTTAAACAATGATATATGTCTTTGTTTCTTTTAGTTTATCAGAATTGTTATGACTATGATTATTAATATAATAATTAATTTATACCAATAATATATTATTATTATATTATTATTCGTATTATTATTATACTATGTTATTTTTATATTATATTTGTATTGCTGTTGTTATTAATATTGTTGTTGTTGTTGTTGTTATTATTATGATTATAATAATAGTGCTGTGCCCCCACCTGCAGCTGCTGCTCCGTCTCCTTCCTCTCCTGCGTCAGGGCGTGGCTGCGGTCCTCCTCCTCCTCCAGCCGGGCCTCCATCTCGTGCAGCACCTCCTCCAGCTCCTGCTTCTTGGTCTCCAGCCGCACCTTCATCTCCTCCGCCTCGGCGTATAGCTCCGTCTCCGCCTGAAGCTTCGTCTCCAGCAGGGTGCGCTCCTCCATCAGCTACAAACACGCACTTCAGTCACTTCGGGATCTTCTAAGGTCCTAATCTAATCTAAATGAAATGTTCCCTCACCTGGGTGTGTTTCTGCGAGATGTCTTTCAGCTCCGCCTCAGACTTCAACGCCACCTCCTTCGCCGACTTGAGCTCCTCCTCTTTCTGACCCATCTCCTCTTCCTGTCTGGTGACCTGCAGCAGGGGCTTCACCTGGAACACACACACACACACACACACACATTTTGAATATACACCTCATGGTTTTCTTACAGTCTCTTCTGAAATCATACTTTTATTGTAAAGCGTTTTATTGTTTTTTTATTTCTTGTTTAATTTGTAAATGAATTTGTACTTGTTCTCTTCACGCAGGCCGATTACTTATTATGCAGCACTTTTTTTACAATTAGGAATATCATTTATTTGTGTTGTCATACATTGATATATTATTTTTCTGAAATAAAAACAGGGATAATGATTACCTCTTTGTTAATCTTATATTTAAAAACTTCTAAAAATGACAAAACGTTGTTCTGATAGTGTCAGTAAAAAGGTGTGTAACCTTGGTGAAGAGCCTCCACCACTGCCAGTTCTTCAGTTTGAGGTAGCAGGCGCAGTTTCTCTGGATCACCTTCATCGCTGTCAGCTGCTGCTGCAGTTTATTGAACGCTCTGAAAACACACACATAAATAATATGATGTGAGCTGCAACAGGTTGAAGATGTATCCAGAATTCAGCAAACAAGTCATTTTGATCAGGTTAATTTAAGATGTTAATACTTAATACATTTTCAGATTATTATTTCAATATTAGATGCTACACATCCGAATATGCAGAGTAACACAAGTTGTCTGATAGCTGTAAATGAAAAGTGGAGTGCAGTAGTGACACACAATTGAAATACTCAAGTACAAGTACCTCAGATTTATTTTATATTTAATAAGTACTTAGTTCCTTAATTGCCGTATAAATAAAAAATATATATATGTGTAATGTGTATCTGTAAAGCGCTTTGAGCACTGGAAAAAGCGCTATAATAAATGTAAGGAATTATTATTATTATTATTAATCCAAATCCTTTGCACATACCTCTGACAATTGTGCACAACACTTTAATTGTTAAACCTGCAGAGCAAGTCACTTTGTATTGACATATACTGTGCATCATCTTTAATGTTAAGGTTTTCACCAATACTCTAAAATGAATTCCTCGTGTCTCAATATGTTTCTCTTACTTGCGGGCCAGGAAGCCTCGTGCCTGTGCCTGGAAAGCGATGATGACGACGGTCATTTTGAGGTCGCGCTCCTCCTCCAGCTGGGCCAGCACTCCGGTCCTGAAGAACATCTTACTCTGCCCGATGCGGAACAGGTTGGGGTCCAGGTCCAGGTGCTTCACCTGCAGGAGGAGAGGAGAGGGAGGACAGCGGAATAACTGCTTACTATACCTCCTAATTCAGCTAAATCCAGATTCCAAAGACCTGCACCGGAGCTGTTAACGTGGACATTCTCTGCCCTGCATGTTAACACTGAATGTATGCATTAATAATACAAAACGTACCATCAGACAGCACGCCTGCTTCCCGTCCATGAAGCCTTTTGGGATGGCGCTGGCAGCCAGAATCTCATATCTGCAGACAGAGAAACTCATTTGTTTTCATTTTGCCGTGACCTTTATTAATTAAAAGAAGTAAAAACACTTTTTGTGGACCCTGAACAATTCTCAATTGATGCTTTTGGTTATTTTATTTTTTGAATTGTAAAATGTGTACATCTGTGTTTTCCTCCAGTGGTCAAAGTGAGGAAGTGCAACACCATGTTTAAATGAATGGACAAGCACTTTTCCCATCACGATGTCTGCTCTGCATAGTATCTTTACAGATGTAATGCTTACTGTAGGCTGTAGTAAGGGTGTTGTTTATACTATTATTCACATTTCTATTAACAAACACAAATAATATAGTTATGGAACCTCCAAAGAACACTAACAGCGAGTGGTCTGCTCACCGCTGTCTGAACTCCTGGAACACGATGCGGTTGGGGAAGCCCTGCCTGCAGATGCGGATGCCCTCCAGCACGCCGTTACAGCGGAGCTGCTCCAGCACCAGGTTGGAGTCCATCTTCCCCGCCTGCAACAGCACACTCAGTCAACACACCGCAGCTTTAGTTCAAACACAGTCATTGTTCGGGGTGTATATAGGGACATATAACGTAGCATGTCACCTCGACTCGTATGCATCACTAGGGACCTATTGTGCTTTCCAATTATTATGTTTTCAATCCCACTTTCTTATACAAATGGAATTGCAACTCGAGCCCTGGCTTAGATGTTTTTGTTTTCAACTATTATTCAAAAAGATTCATGAGTTCTTTCGTTAACATGCTATCTTACTGGTTCCAGGCACACAAATGCATTCTGGGAATACATTTGGTAGCTATGATTGGATGATAGGACTGAATTATTTAAAAGACTTATCTAAGTGAAAAGTCAGTCTTTTGATGCTGATACTTTTGTCCTCCGAGGACCTCTGATCAACTTGTTCAAGCTTAACATTTAACTTCCTTGTAGATATAAAACATTGGATTAAACATAGCTTTATAAAGGCTTGAAGCTTCCTACCCTCTTCTCGTGGTTGGGGATGATGCAGCGGACGAAGTTGGGCTGCGTGTTGTGCAGCGTGGTCATCAGTTTCCCCAGAGACTCCTTGTACAGCTGACCCACCGTGCGAAACATCCCCTTCTTAGATTTAGTGGGAGCTGAGCTCTCCGACATCTTGGTCATCGTCTCCAGTCCCACCACACGGTCCACTGACGGCAACAAATATACTGATTTTATACCGATTTCTAACTCATAACTGAGCTATATTTACTAATTAAATGATTATCTGAGGGTTAAAAACGGGGGCTTTGTTGATTATTGCAGCTCTTCTGTGATGTAAGATGACTTTGAGTGTCATTGCATGTTATTACTATTTCTTTCGAGACCCACCATCTTTCCAGAGGTCCTGGATGAAGTTGCTGGAGGAGACTTTGAGCAGCGCCGTCACGTTGTCGTTCAGGGGGTCCATGTTCTTAGTCAGCCAGCTGGCTGCGTTATACTCAACCTTCAAACATAATGGAAGAGCGTTGATGGTGATCAGGATGCGGTTCATCTCTATTTCTCAACACATTTCATGAGGAATACCTCAGCTCCAAAACCAATTAGTGTTGAGAATAACGTCCAAATAAGGGTTTTAAAAAATCATGTTTTGTCACAATCTATGCAAAATGTCATGAAAACGTTTATGGAGAAAAAGAAACGCTTAATGCAGTGTGGCTCATTGATGTGTTTTTAATAGTGTTTGGATAATAATATAGCTTTGTGGGCAGAGAAGGAAGTTCTATAGGGATAGCAATATACTGTTTTTTGGCAAAAAGGAAAACGTTGTCAGGTTTTTAGTCTGAAAGGCCCTCACATTGCCGGCGTAGTGCATGACAGTAAATATCAGTTTGTGTTGTTTGGCTTTGGAGAACTTGACGTGGCCGGTGTGTGTGTTCAGCAGCTTCTCCACGAAGGAGACGTCGGTGGCTTTGGGGAACCAGCACTCCTCGTCCAGCAGGGCCAGGATACCGGGGGGGTTGTTCTGCAGGACAGAGGCTTAGCTTAGGAAACATCTTATCTTTGTTTCTGTTGGGTTTGAGGTAAGGACCGCTGACTGACCGCCCTCTCGATGAGCTCGATGCAGGGCTGCAGGTCCAGTCCGAAGTCGATGAAGTTCCACTCGATGCCTTCCCTCTTGTACTCCTCCTGCTCCAGCACGAACATGGTGTGGTTGAAGAGCTGCTGCAGCCGCTCGTTGGTGTAGTTGATGCACAGCTGCTCGAAGGAGTTGTCCTGAGGCGCAGAAACATTACAGTTGTTAGGAAACAGTGTGAATACTACCAGCGGTAGTACGTAATCCAACAATGACAAAAGTATGTCAATGTATGTTTTCATTAGGGGTGGGGCAAATAATCGTACAGCATAGTATCGCGATACAGTGCGTGGCGATATTGTATCGATACACGGACGCCAAGTATCGATATTTTATTATATAAACGTTTCATATTGCAAATCCAAATTAAAGTTTTTGGTAACAATTGCTTTTTCTATTCACTGGTGCTGAGCTTTTTGTTGTGCGGTCATGGCCAAGGGTAAAGTCAGTGGGAAGCAGGAAGTTAGTCAAAACAAAGATGGAGTCAGCGAGGAAAGAAATCAGAAATGCGCCGGTCGCATTTAAATCAAAAGGTGTGGAATTATTTGGGATTTTTTAACCAGGAAGGGAAGACACTATCGCAACATATCGCAACATATCGTATCGCAACACTTAGAAAATCGTAGAATCGCGATAGTATCGTATTGTGGGGAGCCTGGTGATTCCCACCCCTAGTTTTCATAAAGCGTTCACCTCAAAGATCTCAAAGCCAGCGATGTCCAGGATGCCGAGGAAGGAGGACGACTGCCTCTTGCTCTTGTTCAGAGTCTTGTTCACTCTCGCCAGGATCCAACGGAACAGACGCTCGTACATCGCCTTAGCCAGAGCCTCCACCGCAAAGTCAGCCTGAGGAGGAGGAGGGGGAGGAGGAAGAAGAGGGAATGCAGAAGGTGGACATGTTTTAATTTCACCCAGAACTTAAAAAAGTTAAGACCTTTTTTTATGCAGAAATTGCCACTATCGGGAAATGTGTGACATGTATCCACGAGGCTTTTTTTAAAGTACCAATTATGTCTAGATGTTGCAATGCAACATCAGAAAAAACAGGATTACAAAAATCATACTTTCCGTTTCTTATCATCTCTTTAGGATTTTTAAATATTGATTTTTGAATAATTATTTGTATATTTGTGTTGCTCCAACATTGACCCTTTAATAGTCAAGAAATATTTAATTAATGTCTTTAACTTTTTGAGAGTAAGTGCTTCCATATTTGCCCAGTTTTGCCACATGAGCTTTTCATAAACTAAAAAAGAGAATATTACAAATGTACCTTGAAATCATATTTGAGTTTTAATGGCGTCAGTTTCTCCATTACCTGCTGCTTAGTCTGCGCCTTCTGCACCACCTCGCGGCCCACCTTGATGCGGGGGTTGAGGATGGCGCGGGTGAAGTCGGTGATGTTGATGCCCTGCAGGTGACACAGCTTCTGTGCAGCTGGGGTTGATGGGTAACAGAAAGTTGGGACGAAGACAAAGTCAGAGACGTTTGAAACATACATTTACCAACAGTGCTGGTGGTGTTTTTCAAAAGGTTACCGGTGTCGTCGGGCATGGTGGCCTGCTCGCTGCTCCTCTCCTTCTCAAACTTGACGTTGCCCAGCTGGAGCACGGTGGACACCACCTTCATCATCCCTGCAGGAGGAGGGACATCAAGACGGTGCAGGAATTTACAGAAATGTTAAAGATGTCCAAAAACAGTTTGCGCCTCATTCAAGTAATGAGATTACAATTGTATAGCTGGTAAATCCAGTGGAGAAATGTAACTAAATACATTTACTCAAGTACTGTACTTAATTTTTACATGATTGTACTTTACTTGAGTATATTTAGTTTAGGCTGCTTATACTTTTATTGCACTACATTTCAGGCAATATTGTGCATTTTATATAACACATCTAAGTATCATTCATCGTTTTTTACATATAAAACGCTTTAGGATATGTACTGTACTACTAATTGACCTGGTGTTTTACATAGTATCTCAAATGTCTCCACATTAACAACATTCAAGATTAAAAGGCTTTTCGATGCATGCGTGAGTGATAATACAGTATAATATAGTATTCTAATATATAACTGTGAACAAATCTATTTTGAATACTGAGTACTTTTAGCTCATAATACCTCTGTACCTTCACTTGAGGATCTTTTTTTATTTCAGGACTTAACTTTTAATGGAATATTAACACCATTTTCTTCCTGCTTTCACTAAAGGAGGATCTGAGTACTTATTCGAGCTCTAAGTAAAACCAAATGTTTTTTGTAAGATCTGTTCATAGAGAGAAATGGTGTATTGTTGGAGTTTTGGAGAGCCCCCTGTACCTATCCTCTCCTCCTCGGCGAAGCCCATGATCTCCATGGCCTCCAGAGTCTCCAGAAACATCTCGTCGTCCTCCTGACCCGGGATCTCCACGTGTCCCGCCACCAGGAAGCGGTAGGCGCTGAAGTCCTCCAGCAGGAGCTCCTCTGCACACACATTATAATATGTACATGTGAATGTATTAGAAACTGAACTCTTGGATCCGTGTGTGAGAAATTAAAGTGACATTCAGTAGGATCAATGGATAATAAATACAAACAATTATTCCTAAAATGTAATTATTAATGTATTGATGATGCAAATAAATGCTTAACTGAAAAATAAAGTACCATTCTTTTAAGAACCCCTGGCACCAGTGAAGCCCAAAAGTGTTCATTATTAAATACATAAGCAATTGAATAATAATGTAAATTAATTATATTAAATGTATAAATAAAACAATTTGTAAAACTATCCTTTTTTGTTATTACTTATATTTTATTATTTCCAAAAGTTATTTTGACTATTCTTGTCTTCATAAAAACAGCTTCTTCTTTAATTAATGAGATTATTGTTTATTTATTTTTTACAACAATGCACATAAAATAAGAAGAATGCATGATCTGATTTATCATGAAATTCAAAAGATATTGAGAGGAACAAATATTTAAAACGGAACAACATCCGTCTCTTTAATAGGGGTTTAATGTTTTATTATAGCATATTCTTATTAATCTTTATTTTTTTGTATTTCCCACTTTAGCTGCTTGGTGTTTTTCTTTGTTGTTTACTCTAAGTTAAAAGCTGTATTGTAATTTAAAAAAGGTAAATAATGAACAGTTAAATGTCACAGTGAAAACCCCTCTCACCCTTCAGCTTGCCTTTGGCCCCGGCCACCAGGTAGTAGAAGATGTGAAAGGCTCTCTCTGTGTTTCCCTGCCGGATACAGCGAGACTTCTCCAGCAGGTCTGATCTGGTTAAAAAAATAACCAGGGCTGGCAAAAATAACACTTTATCTATTTCTTTCCAAAGTATATTCATATATTAACAAACTAAAGGATACAGGTTTCAATGTTGGCCCCAACAATATATCCGGTCACATCGAAGTTGAGCTTGATGAATTTTCCCTGTGGACAGAGGACAGTTCTGATATTAGGATTCCTTATTTTAAGGACCACGCATAAAATCATTCATCTCATAAAAGGAGGATTCATGCCATAAACTGTACATTTCCACCAGCAGAGACGACACATGTGAGTTACATGGCGCCATAAATCACTACATTTATTTTTTAACGCTGTTATTGAGTGTTTTTTCAAATAAGGGATTTAATAACTTACAAATCGTGAGGAGTTATCGTTCTTGATGGTTTTTGCGTTTCCGAACGCCTCCATGATGGGGTTGGCCTGCAGCAGCTGCTTCTCCAGCTCCCCCTACAGGACAGAACACATTGGTACATTTACTTAAGTACTTCACTTTCCATTTTAAACTTAAAACAAAGGATAACATCACTTATAAATAATGATATAATATTATAATTAAACAACACAGAAGTAAATAGTTATTTTAAGCTGTAGTTGGTAATATTAAAGTGATAAATGGATTAATTCAAAAATCATTTTAATGCGATAATACTTTTGGTATCTTTTGTTGTGCATTTAGATGCTGATACTTAAGACTGTCAATGCAGGTAAGTCCTGCGTAGACAGTCCTAATTATGTACCTGCATTACTGCTTTAACTTGGATTAAAATATATAAATATTTCTATACTGCATATATAATATATCTCTTCATTATTGTGTGTATTCAACAGTAAGAGAATAACAGAATTTCAACTATTTATCATGTAAAAGTGTGAATTGTTATACTCACGTAGGCCAGAGATCCAGCCTGCTGCTGCTGTGGCTGCTGAAGCAGGAAACAACAAAAACAAAAACAAAACTGGTCAGAAACTTTATTTATCTTCATTTAAAAAGTTACATTCCCTAAAAAGTGTCTGCTTAGGGTCTCAAATTAATAAATGATGATAAACAAACCTTTTAATCAGAGTTATGGAGGATGTGTAAGAAGAATCAATTTTTTTTAGTTATAATAGTAACCAGATTGTTTCTAAATTGAGGCATTCTTCATGAAGCAAACCAACATTTTCAAGTGTTTCCAGTAAAGTAACTACGTATAGTACTTCCAGTAAAACATTTTTAGTATTTAACAATAGTTAACAGAAATTACAACATTAAAAGGCTGCATATTAAAAATAAAATGCATTGGAAATATCATTTAGCATTCACTATTATACCCCTCGAAGTGTACATGGATCAGATTGAGAACCCTTAGCAGTTACCTCTGGGTATTAACATGTTGTGTGACTGCCACTGCCCTTTCGCAACATTTAAAAAACATTTAAAAAACATAATGCGGCTGGGGAAGATTGTCACTACTAAGATATTTATTAAAATATTTTGGAGATAATGTATCTCACTATATATGTTTTATAAAGAGTTACTTTTGTTGTTCTTATAAATTATATTCTGATATATTCAACTTGTATTTGTTATTAGATGTGTTAAGTCATTGTTTAGTTTCCATGTAGATTAATTTTCTTCTGGAGGAATCAGTACTCACAGGATTGGCCTCCTTCTTGCCTTTGTGCGAGGATGCGACCACAGCCAGGTACTGGATCACCTTCTTGGTGTTTTCTGTTTTCCCCGCTCCAGACTCACCTCTGGGGGACAGACAGAGGGGGGGGGGGGGGGGGGGGGGGTAAATAGATTATATTAGAGGGCAGATGATATATTAAAGGAGAGTTTAAAATGGAGACCGAATGCCAAATAAATACTGTTAATTGAAGCAGGGTATTTTTAAAGATGATTGTGACAATATAAATAGATAGATAGATAGATCTTTATTTGTCATTGTACAGGTACAACGAAATTACAATAGACTCAAGGTGCCAACACGCAACAACAAGACAATATAAAAACAACAAGACACTATAAAAACAATAAAAACAATAAATGGGACTTAAAAGACATGATAGGGAATATGTACATAGATAAATTATAAATAAATTAAATTGCACGATTCCCCTCGTATTGCACGGAAGGCTTATACAATTTAAATATTAGCAGCGTTTAGTGCGCATATGGCCCTGGGAAAAAAACTGAACTTGAGTCTGTTTGTCCGGGAAGACATGGTACGGAAGCGCCTGCCTGAGCGCAGCCGTACGAAGTGCTCGTTACCCGGGTGGTGTGGGTCCTTGAGGATTTTGACTGCCTTCTTAAGGCAACGAGAGCTGTACAGTACCTCCAGGGAGGGGAGGGGGCAACCGATGATCTTCTGGGCCGAGTTGATGACCCTTTGGAGCGCACCCCTCTCTGCGGCTGTGCAGCTGAGGAACCACACGCAGATGCAGTAGGTGAGGATGCTTTCCACGGCGCAGCGGTAGAAGGACACAAGCAGATCCTGTCTGAGGTGGTAATTCCTGAGTATTCTCAGGAAGTAGAGTCTCTGCTGTGCCTTCTTGACGGTTGCCGTGGTGTTGGTCCTCCAGGACAGGTCCTCCGCCAGGTGAACGCCCAGGAATTTGATCACTGAGACTCTCTCCACACAGCCTCCATCAATGTACAGGGGCTGCATGACGGTCTTCTTCCTCCTAAAGTCAATGATCATTTCCTGGGTTTTCAGCTTGTTCAGCTGCAGGTTGTTTACTTTGCACACCGCTAGCAGTTGCTCCACCTCTTCCATGTACGCGGTCTCGTCACCCCCTGAGATGCAGCCCACCACGGTGGTATCATCAGCGAACTTTATGATGGAGTTGCTGGTGTGGGCGGGGACGAGATCATAGGTGTAGAGGGCGTATAGTAGGGGGCTCAGCACGCAGCCCTGTGGTGATCCGGTGCTGAGACTGAGGGACGTGGAGGTGTGGGTGCCAATCCTCACTCTCTGGGGGCGATCAGACAGGAAGTCCTTAATCCATAGACACAAGGAATGGGATACTCCCAGGACTGATAGCTTGGTCACCAGTCTGTCAGGGAGGATGGTATTAAATGCAGAGCTGAAGTCCACGAAGAGCATCCGTGCGTAGCTCCCCCTACTCTCCAGATGAGACAGGGTAGAGTGGGGAGCTGTGGCGATGGCGTCCTCCGTGGACCTGTTGGCCCTGTAGGCGAACTGGTGGGGGTCCAGACCGGGAAGGAGGGATGAGACGATGTGGGGACGGACCACCTTCTCAAAAACTTTAGCGGGGGTGGAGGTGAGTGCCACTGGCATGGTTAAAGTCCCCCGCAATGATGTGGACAGCCTCAGGATACATGCTTTGTTGACTGCTAATAGTATCATGTAGCTGACTTAGCGCCGCGCTAGCATTGGCTTCTGGTGGAATATACAGTATACTGCCGTTATCAATACAACATTGAACTCCCTCGGAAGGTATCTAGGTCGGCATTTAACTGTCATAAATTCTAGGATCGGGGAACAGTGGTTACTCACAGTGATTATGTTTGTGCCCCAAGAATCCTTAGTTAAAGTTCCTGAACATTCGTTTAGGGATGCAACAAATAGATGCTCAATCAATAGTGTATTGACTTAAACATGTTATTGTCTTCCATTATAGTAAACTGATTATTTGGGGGATTTTTAAATCTTTTTTCTCTAACAAAAAAAGAATTTTCACAATTTAAAGCCTTTTATTAATAATATTAGCTGACATTTTAAAGATTTACGAACTAGGATGGGTCCCTGGCTATTCTTGAGTTTGTGTGCTATTTTACTTTCACACCATGTCTTCTTTCTGACAAGTGGAGGTGTTTATATTTCTAACTTTGTGTTTTTGTTTCTGCATCGTTGTTTTGCCTAAATTCACTAGGTAAGCATAAGCAAAACTTGTGCTGTTGTTATACTGTATGGGTAATCAACCGGGTAAACTTCATGGTGATAGTTAGTAGTTCTCCCTTCATTGATGAATATAGAAAACTAACATGTGGGACTTTGGAACTGGAGTGTATTAGCATGTTTGCTTTACGATCAATTGATTTTGGGAATTGTTGCCTTTAATTCTGTCCAAAACATTGTTGAATTAATCATCTCGTTATTTTGGCGATTATCTAGATGAATTACTTTGAGAAATAAATTATAATCTAATTGAAAAAAAAGGCTTTCACATGAATTGGTAATGATGCTAACCGTTAGTTGCAGCCTTACATAAACCTGAACGTACATCCATACAAAATAAGTCACATGGGGACTCGCTTCCCTTTTGGGGACAGAATCTAAATCCCAAAACATAAACAGGAACATGTATTCCAGGAAATGTCTATTGGCCACTGGCCTTTGAATTGATTGACACTGTGTGTGCTCACATGCATGGTGCAGTGTGATGGAAAATGGTTTAGTGTGTTTTGACTCACGTGCAGAGAATAGACTGATCCTCACGGTCTGTGGGGGGAGAGAAAGACAGAGGGGGAGAGGGATGTAAGAGGGGGAAGTAATGTGAAATGTTGACTGAGCTGAACTCATTAGTGGAAGCCGGGCTGAACACACCAAACATGAACTCTGAAGGCGGTGCTTCTTCACTCGGACACGAGAGCAAACAGCTCGGAAATCTCGTCCTGAGGGAGCTTAGCCTCCATCACTCATATGGTCTAAAAATAGCAGGTGGATGCGGGGCTCCATCGCTGTAAACTGGTCTGCCTGCTCCATGTATGGCTATTCTGGGGCTGAGTGGAAACTACGCAGTTGGTCTGAGGTCAGCGGTGGACCATGAGGCGGCACGCTCCGGGGCTCCAGGCAGGGCTGCTCCCTGCACCATTTCACTTTCATTAAGCAGCTTTCACTGGGCTATTGTGTCTGTGTGGTGAGGTACTCTAGGAAAACACTCACTTAGGACGGTTGCATTGATAGTTTTCGAGGCATGTTGTGCTATGAATCAGCATTTTTTAAACATTACAAATTCTAAACGTGAAAAAATAGGGAATTAAAAGTTTCAAAACAATAACAATGATGAAGAGGTTCGCATAAAAGTAATTAGAAATCAAAATGAGTGCAGTATTGCAGAACATGTTTAACTTCTAAAGGGATACTCCAGCAATTTAGAATAGTTTTCTCTCACATAGAAAAGTGTGTTTTTGTTAGTTATAATATATACAGTGCCTAGGGAGTAGTGCGGCGGTCTAGTGCCTTACAGAAGGGCACTTCGGCATGTCTTAAAACACTCAATCTGGTCAGATCCGCCTCTTGAACCAATGAAAACCATCCCTTAAAGGTAAGCTTAAGTGGCTAGGGAAAACATTTAGGCTTTTTGTTGTCCCATTAGAAAGGACAAAATATGTGTTAATTGTTTTGTAATCTGGTAAATGTACCCTTTGCATGTCAATATCATACATGGTTGTATCGATTCACAAAAGAGGTTTTTGCTAAGTTTCACAAATAAAGGGTTATCATTCAGACACAAGCGTTGAAGGCGGGAATGCTGATGATATATACTGTGTATATATATATATATATATACATGATTGCTCACTGACACACACGCAGAGTTACCCTGCATCATGTTCCTGTAGGCGTTGTCTGTGATGGAGTAGATGTGCGGCGGCACCTCATGGCGTTTCTTGCCCTTATACATCTCGATGATCTTCTCAGAGTAGATGGGCAGCATCTTGTAGGGGTTCACCACCACGCAGAACAGACCAGAGTATGTCTGCGGGAACAGAGAGGAAGTCACAACGTCAGAGCACTGATCATCTCTCTGGTTGTTAAAAGCAGTGTTGGGCAAGTTACTTTTAAAAAGTACAGTAATAGTTATAGTTACTGCTCTCAAAAAAGTAACTAGTTACTTTATTAGTTACTAAATTATAAAAGTAACTTGTAACAAGTTACTTTACTTTAAAAATAATAACAATAAAATTGAAAATGAAATGCTTTCACTGGTATTTTGCTGACTAGTTATCTGAAGGCAACAGACTCGACCGTTGCGATGGGCAGCATGTCCTCAACAACATACCTGGCAATCAATCTGTTTAGTTGACTCTGGGTGACATGTGGCGATTTAAAAAAAAAATGTGGCTGTTTAGATGGTGTTGCTCCATCTGGGTCACTGCCGGTGGTTGAGATGGTGGGGTATTTGGCGACTAGTTTTATAGCCCCATCAGTACACTACTTAGTGCTTCAGGAGATTGACATTGCTGTTTTTAGATGTGGACAAGGCTTTCTGTCCTGCACACAGTTTACATTTTACCGTAATATTTGTTGCGTCCTTTATCCCCACAAACTGAAAATTTGCTGTGTGTGTGTGTGTGTGTGTGTGTGTGTGTGTGTGTGTGTGTGTGTGTGTGTGTGTGTGTGTGTGTGTGTGTGTGTGTGTGTGTGTGTGTGTGTGTGCTGGTGCGAGTTGCTGTGTGTGTGTGTGTGTGTGTGTGTGTGTGTGTGTGTGTGTGTGTGTGTGTGTGTGTGTGTTAGCAAGTGTGTGTGTGTGTGTATTTCCCCCTAAGGCAAGACCCGCCCAACTCTGTCTCTGATTGGCTTACCCTGAAAAGTTACCCCGCTTTCACTTTTCCATGGTGCTGTGAGAGGACATCGCTGTATTCGCCTGTAAACTACATCCGCAGGGAGATTCGGTTCAGTTCCATCACATACTGTAACGCACCCATTTAAATCACAGTAACTATAACGGTGTTACTTAATGGGAATAGGTAACTATAACGTTATTAGTTACCGCACAAAGGAGTTGCGTTACAGCAGTGGTTCTCAAACTTTTTCTGTCATTCCCCACTTTGAACAGGTGGGCCTTTTCAAGCCCCACCTGTTCCTTATCGCTCCAATAAAATGGTAGGCCAAGCTTAAAATTGTCAAATGTATCGTTCTATAACAGGGGTCTCCAACTTTTTTTAGGATGAGGGTTACTTTCAAAAAATAAAACAAGTCGTGGGCTACTTTTACTCCTCTTTTTTGTTTTTTTGCAGTGTATATATTTAGCACATTTTAACATTATTATATGCTACCTTTAACCTTTGAGTGCTGTTTGGGTCTGTGGGACCCGTTTTCGGTGTTTACTAAAATAAAATGTATGCAATTTAATTATTTTAACCTGCTTTATTTGGTGGTGGACGTCACATCCTCGAGGGTCCGGGGGCATGCACCCCCAGGAAGATTTTTTTTAAATGTTGAAGTTGAATGCATCAATCTGGTGCACTTTGAGCTAGGGCTGCTCAATTAAATCGTATTTTAATCGCAATTACGATTTTGGCTTGCAACGATTATGAGAAAAACAATCGAAATAAAACGATTTTATTTATTTTTTAAATAGGTTTTTCAGTTGAATTATACTTAAAGTTCAGGGTAATCAACTGTTAAAAACATACTTTTCAAATTATTTTCTTCAATAAATTGATGTTTTTCAAAGTAAATGGTTAATCGTTTTTAATAATCGTGATATCAATTATTGACCCAAATAATCGAGATTATGATTTTTGCCATAATCGAGCAGCCCTACTTTGAGCCCAACATGAATTTATGGATACAGCTCTCAACACTCAGATGAAAGGGAGCTGTATACTTTTCAATAATCCAAACATCTTTAGAATATGATCACAACAAATCATTTAAACTTGTTTATTCTTATCTTATGTTACCTAGTTAGCATTCTTTCTTTTTATTTATGCATATTTGACTAATCACTCCCCTTTTAAACTTTTTACTGTCCTATAGTACACATTGGAATGATTTCTTACTTTATTTTGTACAACTTTATTAAATAGATAAAGGTGTGCTCTCTCTCTTGCTCTCTTGCTCGCTCTCTCTCTCGCTCCACATTGCTTTTCTTCCCGTCTGCAACGCTGTTGTGTGTGTCTGTGAGAGCGTTTCACATGTGTGTATGAGAGATTTTTACCAGTGGCGAGCCTGTCTCTGAGGGCCTAAGATATTCTACAAAATAATATTTAAAAACATTAAAACAAATTATATTTTTCTTTATATATTTTTTTTAAATATGTTTTTAGTAATATTTGTCAATAGTTTTACCAAAAATAACTTGATTAAATTGTATTTAAAATAACATTTCCAATTAAATAAATCCTTTGAATCTGCCTATTCAGTTTCTGTTTGAATGTGATGGGTTAAATGAAAGAAGCTCCTCTCTGCGAGTCTGTGAAGACAGGAGCTGTTGGACGTCCAGCTATGAATTCACAGAGGGCCAGCTATAGTAACTGAACGAGAGTAATGTCAAATGACAGTACAATTGACCAATCATATCTTCCCTCTAAATGGGTGGGCTTTATTATCGCGGACTTTATGACAAGTTCCGCCCGCTGTGAAACGTTTCTTGTTTCCATAGCAACAACAACTGTCAACAGCGTAAACTTGCCTTCAAAATAAAAGCATGCCAAATTACACTTAAGACATACAACTGCAACGAAAGTAACAAACACAATGCAATATCCTTTTCAATTTCAAAGAACACAAATTGGGTTATCTACAGGTGTTGTTTTGTGTGGTAGAGGGTCGCTTTTCATTGATACGTTTTGCACCCCGGGCGGGTCGTTGTTTTGATATTCCACCAGTGTATAAATAATAAATAAATGTGGAAAAAAAATGTAAACATTTTTTTGAATTTTATTTTAAATATTTTTTTTTTTTTCGCGACCCACCTATCACATCTCTGCGCCCCACCAGTGGGGCGCGCCCCACACTTTAGAGAAACGCTGCGTTACAGTAACGCGTTAGTCCCAACACTGGTTAAAAGTGATAAACACACTCTGCTGAACAGATTGTCCTGGAACACTGTCCTCCTTATATCATGATTTTCCAAGAACATAGTAGGACATGGTGTAATAGACACATTAAAAATGCTTTGTGTATTAATGTTAGTTTTAAGTTTCATATCAATAAATCCTCAGAACGTGTTTTCCTATACAATTAGGTCAGCTTTATCTTGTTTGTTTCCTTTACTTTTAACCTCTCCATGGGCAGACATACATGCAAAAGGCTGCAACATATGTCCTACGAAGAAGCAAGGTACACATAATGTTGTACTCTGTTATAGTTGCTTTGTGGACTTTTTTTCAGTCAAGGCCAGGGCGCCCTGGACCTGTGCCTAGGACTGTTCGGTAACCCATCATCCACCAACACATTAAAGGACCGGGTGAAAGGTACAGTTATTTCAGTAGTTTGGTACTTTCCCTGCCTTCTCCTTCCTTGTTTAAAGGTGTCAGATTGCTGAGCCCCTCATTTGGCACGAGCAGGTTTTCCTAAAAATGTCCTCTTGTTTTCTCTTTTCCTCTGGTGCCTTTTCTTTGTTTTGGTTTAATTGTGCCTTATGCAACAATATGTTAGCACATACAGTTGATATACTGGTACTTCACCATTGATGTGATATAAAGTAAGTATCTTTTGGGTTTTGGACATTTTTCACCATTTTCTACAGAAAAGGAAATTTGTCAACAAATCAAAACATTTGCTTTAGATTAACTGAGAACAAAATTAAATCTCAGACACATTTATTAATGCCAACTAAAATAAACCCAAATATATTCGCTGACACATAAATAAATCATATATTTTAAACCTTAAAATCCCATATGAATAGTTTACACAAGCTTTTCTGACATACTGCACAGCCTCCAAAACTTTAATATCATGCACAAAAAAAAACATTAAAATGACTGCTTGCAGTTTGAATTCAAACCCTGCATCCTGTTTGATTTGGAATGCAGGTTTAGGTGGTTCTCAATCATGTATTTACTTTACGTTGTGGGATCAGCTCTAAAATGCACAGTTCACAGTATAATATTGTTTTTGGCTGCTCAGGTTTGGCCTGCTCATATATGGACTTCAGTTCCTAACCTGCAGTTATCTTCATGGCCGTCTGTATTAGATGCATCAGCCTGGCTTTTTTTATTTTACATCGCCCTACCTTATTAGACTTTGTAAGACTGAAACAATTAAAACCATAAGCCCTTGATCTATTAGCGCCTGCACAAAGTCCCTGAACAAGGACTTTTTCACCTAAAAGTGGAGTCTGTGTGGGTTTATAAGGAGAACAAAAGCATCTTTTTAGTCCTCATATTTAGGTTTTACATAGATATAAAAGAGCTGCTTCTCTTTCTTTTTCCACAGAGATAACATCAGTTAGATTTGTATGTAACTTTCATTGTTTCACTTTTATCCAGAGAGGAGTCATCCTCAAGACATCAATACGGCACTATTGTTTAAGACATTTTATTTGATTTCCCGTAACTCTGAGTTCATGCTTTCTTTTTATGGAAAGTAATCCTTGGTTTCTTCATGTCATTTTTCCTTCTTCTTGCACATATGATTTATTTAATCCCCGATGATACATTTTAGGACAAACATTTTGAACTGGATTATACTATGATTATACTTTGAGTAAAACAAAAATGTATTTGCATTTATTGGCTCATCTTATCCTGCAAAGTGTTTGTGTGTGTGTGTGTGTGTGTGTGTGTGTGTGTGTGTGTGTGTGTGTGTGTGTGTGTGTGTGTGTGTGTGTGTGTGTGTGTGTGTGTGTGTGTGTGTGTGTGTGTGTGTGTGTGTGTGTGTGTGTGTGTGTGTGTGTGTGTGTGTGTGTGTGTGTGTGTGTGTGTGGCTCACATAGATGAGGCTGGAGAAGTATCTCTCCCGCAGGTTCTGGAGGACGGAGGCCTCGTTGAGGAAGGTGAGGGCGGCCATGTCCTCCGTCTTGCTGAACTTGGGCGGGTTCATCTTCTGGATGTCGTCTTTGTTCACCGTCACCTTCTGACCGTTAGAGAGCTGCACCACCACCTGCAGCCCAACACACACCCAGGATTCAAAGCTTTGCCTGCCTCTGTGTTGTCGTTTAAGACCTTATTGTTTCCAACATTTTCCATAAAAACTGAATGTTCAAAATAAGAAAAAGATGAACACAACAAAATCACGTCACAAGATGCAACTTCAGTGTTCAACAGATTCCGCTAATGTTTTTAATTAAATAAATGTTGTACCAACAGATTGAAAAAAATAAATACAGATAAACACAAACAAAAAATATTTTTGGAAAAATATCAGATTTTTGCCATTGAACATTAAAACCTTTACTTTTGTTATTGTTACATGACCATTTCAACATTTTCTGAAGTTCTGCACTTTAGTCTCTGCTTAATGCAGCTACCGATTATTTTCCAATATCGATTAATGTGCCGATAACTATTTAAATTAATGGTACCTCATTTAGTCTATACATTTTTTTTATATTTTCCCAAAAATTGCAATTTTATGTCCAGAAACCCCAAAATATGAAGTAACCTATAATATATGAAAATGAAAAGTTTAAAATCCTCTAATTTAACCTCTTAAGGGCGGGGGCAATCGGGCTTAAGAGCTGTAAATCAATTTTCTAAAATTAATTGATTTTAACACAGTTCCCAAATATTGGCAAATATTGTATTTTTAACTGAACTCTACCTTTTACCCAACCCTTTTTTCTTTACTGATATGATATGCATAGGCGGAGTTTGACATTTGCGCTTGGGGGGGCAAACCTTTTTTACTGACGTCACACAGTCCCAACTATTGCGTGGGGTGCTACGGATACAGAATCAATAAAACCAGCGTTTACCGCACTGAGTATGACTTTTCCACATACGAACACAACTTGTCTCGTCATGCACGCCTCATGCCCGCCGTACGCACACACTCATATGGAAGGGGCGGTCTCTCCCCCCAATATCAGTGCATTACATAACTGTAAAACTCATAACTGTGCACATCTTATACCTATTTGATAACTACTATATCCCTTGGTTACTTGAACACACTACAATATTATTAACCAGTGTCCTACCTTAGTGCAGAAGTAGACACCTTAAACGTCCCAGAAATTGATCGCCGCATATCTTATTGTAATACAATAGCTGAATCACTTGTAGGTAAAAAAAGCGAGGGAACTTGTGTCCTTAACCTCATACGTCACACACACACACACACACACACACACACACACACACACACACACACACACACACACACACACACACACACACACACACACACCCACACACACACACACACACACACACACACACACACACACACACACACACACACACACACACACACACACACACACACACACACACACACACACACACACACACACACACACACACACACACGTCACAACATGCGACTGCTCAAAAATGAAATTATTTCAAACAAAACATGATATTATTCAGATTTGTATTGTAACAATCATGATATTACATCTATTAAAATATTGATATACGAAATATTTGAATTGGAACAGTTTTAGAAGTAGTAATGCTGTAACATATTTCAGCCACTAGGGGGGGCAATGCCCCCCCTGCCCCCCCGCAAAATCCGCCTATGATGATATGATGAAATAATATTCTACCAAGTACCTCACATTGGCTCCATATTGCCAAGCTGGTAAAGGAGTATATTTAGAATGTGTTATTTCTACTTTTCCTCAGCAGTAAAGAATCAGAGTACTTGGTATGCAGTTATGCGACTACAGTTGGATTATCTCTACTGGCGTCCTTTACCTCGTCCCCCTTATCCTCCTTCATGCTGGCGGTCTCAAAGCCCTCCTTCTCCGACGGGATCCACACCATCTTCTTGGCAGACCAATCCGCCTGCGCCACCCCACTGTTGCGGAAGTCGTTATCCAGGAAGAGGAACTTGCTGTCGTCGGGGGCCGGGTCAGCCATGTTGGAGGTTTCAGCGTCAGGAGTCGAGTCGATCTCAGGCTCAGATTCGGAGGCTGTGGTGTCTGGGTCGGTACTGACGACTGGGTCGGCCTCTGGTGGGTCGATGGGAGTCGGGTTGACCTCTGACCTCGGTTTGACTTCTGGCCTACTGACATAACAGACCACATAATCAAAATAGCTGAAAACGTGAACCACAACATGACAACAGGAGCAGCAGAATCCTGCAAATCATTGCTGCTAGAAAAAAAATAGTTGAACACATAATTTCTTGTGAAACAACAATTCTAGGTGCTGGTGACCCCACAGTCCCCGGTTTACCAGCTGTATGTATGCTACGCTAATCGGCTGCTGGTGGTAGCTTCATACATACAGTGCTGTACAGACACAAAACTGGTATTGATCTCTTATTCAAGCAAAAAAGAAAATAATCAGATTTCCCAGAAAACTATTTATTATCGTTTTTCTTGAATTAATACCTTATTAACTTCCATTTTTATTCTTTTGCCCTACTTAAAGCTTACAGTATTTCTTATGTTTTCTTGAAAAATCTTTTTGGGCCTTTTTTATGATTTATTGGAAGCACGTTGAGTTGCTTTTGTTAAAAATGTGCTGTAAAATTAACTAGTAATAAAATATGAATTCACTAACAAAGTGTTGTGAAAAGTCTTGCGGACCGAAGAAAACTGATCCTAAAAAAATAAGCAAAAAACGTTGACCGTTAGTTTCAAGTATTTCTTTGTAACATTTTATATTTATGCTTTAAGAATAAACAATCAAAGTTAAAGCCTTGTGAAAATAAATCTATTTTAATATATATCAAGGGTTTAACACTCAAAAACTTCCTTAGTTAATCAGATGTGATTAAAGAGCTGGAAGCATACAGTGAGCAAAAAAACCCAACCTAACCCAACAACTCTTCAAAACTATTTGAATTAGTACTTAATCAGTGTAAGATTTAAAGAGCTCAATTATCATCCAACAGAGGAGGATAGTTTTACAACACATCACACAGAGGACAAACCAGCATCACAAAACACATCCTCGTCTCTCAAACTGCTGCCTTTTTGCATCCGACTTTCACTCTTAATTTAATTTACATTTATGACACATTACTGCAGATAACTGCCTCAGTGCATTTCCCTACAGGTTCACAATGAGCTACTTACTCCCTTATCCTCTTCTCTGCCTCTGCCTCTGCCTGCAGGTCACAAGGCTGCTTTGACCTCCGATGGAAGAGCAGGCAATAAAACATGAAAAGCAGCACACAGAAGATAATACCTATAATCAAACAACTCGGCTGCCATGCTGGAATGCCCATGTTTGGCTAACCCCTTTGCTCCTGGTAGCTTTGGTAGCCCAAAGAGGGATGCTACGGGACTTAGCAGGCATACTACCTTATAAGGTGTGGCTCATGTGTCCAGCCAAGCTCACCGTTTACACCAAAATGGTGACATGTCACAAGGTGCACCCAAGGGTGGCACAGGCGTGCACGCACAACAGAGTAGGTGTGTGAGCAGGAATCTCTAATGAAGATTTCTGACATTTTTACTGAGACATTTAATGATTTAAGTGAAGGTCAATGATCCTCCGTAATGATCCAAATACCAAGAAGTGTTAACACTACAAGAAATTCAGGAAAATGTAGCAGGCTACTGGTTTTTTAATCAATGTTCATATCTACTTAATTAACAACTCTATTAATAATTAATTAATATTGTCACATATTTCTCTAAAAGTGACATAACTTTTATATTCAAACAAGTTATTTTTGTGCACATTAAAATGAATTCAGAAGGTTATTTCAGCTGAATTCATTACATGGGAGTATTAGCCTGCCCTTGTCTTCTGTATTACATATATGGTAGTATACAAAGTATATAATATATGGATAAATTAAGTATTTGTACTCACTGTGCAGTTCTTCAGTTCTCAGTGCAGGATGCAGACTCCACTCCAGGGTAATGAGAATATCATGTCAGGTAAATGAACTGATGATGATGATGATGATGATGATCATGTCCTTCCTCCTTTCTCACTATTTAAACCGGCCCGCGACACCTGGGGGTGGAGCAGCAGCGCGCGCGGCCCACCTCGTTTCCAAAGTTGGCAGAGACGTCCAGTCAGCCAATCACAGAAGCAGGAGAGGTTTGCCTTCAAAACAAAAGCATAAATGTTCTAAACAGAATTTGGGTTTTTTTGTGATATTGAGCAATTGTTTCTGTTATTATTCTTGGCTGCTAAATTCACTCAAGCAGTGTACTTAAAACAACTTTAAGTTTCTGATAATTTAACTCTTATTTTGTACGTTTACAGTTTAACTCAATTCATGATTCAAAACATTCATTTGCCAGATGTAGTTGATTGTTGATTTCCACATAATCATTTAACACTTACACAAACGACTATAGCCTACAACATAGTCTATCTAACAAAATTCTTTGTGTAGCCTATGTTCTTATTTATGTACCTCAGATAACCAGTTTGGCGTCAAGGCTAAGCATGGTACTGAGCTATGCTTCTATGCTTTGAATGAAATGGTAGAAACATATAGAAGACAGAATTCCACTGTTCTGATTGGTTTCATTGTTGCCTCTAAGGCTTTTGACCGAGTTAACCATCATAAACTGGGCTCCTCTCACCGAGCCTTTTTAATATCTATATGAATGATCAGATGATTTAAGTGTCTGTAAAACAGGGTGCGTGATTGGTAATGTGATTGTAAACCATCTTATGTATGCCGATGATCTGGCAATTGTTTCTCCTAGCAGTGCTGGTTTTCAACAGTTGCTAAATGTTTGTTCTGATTATGGAGTCAAATTTGACGTTTAATACAATGCTAAGAAGAGCGCTGTAATGATCTGTAGAGCAAAAGGGGATAAGAACCTTTGTTTTCCAACATTCTACCTGTCAGGACATGCTGTCTGTTTGCTGTAACACGAAGTATCTGGGACACATCATCACAGATGAAATGGCTGATGATGATGACATGTATAGACAGTGGCGTGTCTTATATATACAAGCCAACATGTTGGCTAGAAAATTCTCTTGGTGTTCAGATAAGGTTAAGGTGAACCTCTTTAGAGCTTATTGCACTCCTCTCTATACTGCCCCCTTGTGGCTCAAGTATAAGAAGGCGAGCCTCCGGAAGCTCCAGGTTGCTTATAATGACTGTTTGCTATACTGCTTAGAAAACCAAGGTGGTGCAGTGCAAGTGAAATGTTCTGTAATGCACGAGTCAACACGTTCCATGCTCTCTTGAGAGGTCTGATGTACAAATTCATCTGTCGATTGAATGTTTCTCATAACTCTGTCATTATGCTGCTGTCAAATCCGTGTTTCAGTGCTGTACGATACCAGTCACCTCTGTGGAAACATTGGTATAACTGCCTTTTTTTATTTATATTTGAGTGTTGTATGTTTTGTAATAATGGACCAAGAGTCTCTTTAAATAAAGATGATGATGATGATGATGACGACGACGACGACGACGACGACGACGACGACGACGACGACGACGACGACGACGACGACGACGACGACGACGACCGACGACGACGACGACGACGACGACGACGACGACGACGACGACGACGACGACGATATATATCATATTTAATATCGGCTAATTCCCAAATATCGTTAAAAGTAGGCCTATAGGCCTACTTACAACCCAAAAGGGATATGTGAAGCCGGTCATTACTAAAACAGATCCGACAGGGTGGTGAATGTTAAGTCAAGGGCCGAGATGTAGGCCTAATTTGTTTATCTTAGTGAACTGTAGCTTAAACAATTATAATAATAAACGGTGTTAATGTGGAGAACATCCTGCTGAACAAATGTGTAAGTATTATAAACGTTACTGGGTTGACATATTACGAATACTGAAAACGATATTTTTGAGTAAACTCAGTTGTCTTAAGGGGAAATCAAGTTAACTAACATACTATGGGCCTAACGTACTTTTATTTTGAAAGGTTTACGCGATGTCTGGTTTCCATGGTGACTAATGATTAGCAAACAACAGGTACATTCACTTGCTTCAAGTTTCTTTTTAACACTTTTCTGTAAGACAATTAAAATGTCTGCATCGGTTGAGCAGGAGGACTTAGATAAATGCTTCACCGTGTTTGACGGCTCTTCTCCGGAGGATGTGTCCCATGCCCGGCAGCTGTGGAGCTCGCTGTCCCTCCTGCCGCCGCTGGAGTCCCGGCTGGTGTCCGCAGACATCCGCCAGAGGCTGCCGGTGTCCCGGCCGCAGCGCAGCAGCAGCGCCGGTCCCAAGCCCTCCGCCCCGGCCCCGGCCCCACAGCCGCCCAGCGTGTCTGCTCTCCGGCAGAGACGGGAGGAGAAACAGCGGTATGCCGCCATGGCCGACCAGAAGCGGGAGATACTCACTCTGCTGAGCCGGCAGAGGGAGCATAGGATCCAGAAGGAGCTGCTCTCTGTGGGCTTCAAACCGAAGCTGAAGCTCGGCAGGGAGAACATGTTGAATCTGCAAAAACCTCCAGACTCTGTCACTGACGAAGAGCTGGTGAAGCAACTGCAGTAAAAATACTTTTTAGACTTATTAAAATACTCTTTATTGGCTCTTAGATTTTAAGTTAATCAAGTTATACCTGTATGTAACTTTATAGTCTGGTGTTAACTCATATTTCAAAATGGATGTTGTCCTAGATATTAATGGTGAAAGAAGTATCTAGATCAGGGGTGTCCAAACTACGGCCCGGCGACCAAATGCGGCCCGCGGACCATTTTGAATTGGCCCTCAGCAAATTCAAAATGACTTAAGTATAATAAACTTCTGCTTGTCTTATATTGTACTTCTTCAAAATATATGTTCAATAATATTACACTGTATTCATGTGTTAACAAGCCCAATTTTCAAATAAATTGAAAACATTTTCTAACAAATCTTAGTTGATGAGAAAAGAGCCCAATAACAAATGTACATAGCCTAACAACCTTGCAATATACCCTTCGTATTTCCTCTTATTATAAGCAATCAGAAGCTTCTGTTTTAAGGAATGAGCTGCTAACAAAATAAATGAAACCCTATGGAGAGCAGTTATGTAGGCTGTTTTTTTCTTCAAGCATTTTAAAGTATCAAGAATAATTTACTTGGATTGATTTTTCCAACTTATAACTGACCTTATGAGGCAATACACCTCACCTGGCCCAGCCCTTCGTATATGTTTCTGTATAGCCCTCGTTGAAAAAGTTTGGACACCCCTGATCTAGATATTTTACTTAATTTAGTGAAAATAAAGTACAGTTCCACAGTGTACACATTTAAATTCATTACAAAAAAAGTTCAAAAGTATTAACATCAAGATGTACTTAAAGTATCAAAAGTAATAGTATATATTTTACAAAATGGGCCATTTTAGAATAGCAATATTGGGTTATAATTACATCACTTTAGTGTTGTAGTTGGTAAAGGTGGAGCTACTTATCATTTATTGATATGCTTTTTTCTGATCCTTTACTTGAATGAAAGTAGTTCCAGTGTAGAAATGCAATAAAGCCCTTGAATTATCCAAAGTAAAAGTACTAAACATTCAAAATTGGATAGTTTGCAATATCATTATATATAACAATATTGTATTGTAATTATTTATATGCTATATATCATTTATGATTATATATTATAGACTTTTTTCTTGCACAAATGTCAGAAAAATGCAGTTCAGCCTCTTAAAATGTCCATCTTTTCTGTTTGATATCAGATAAAAGTGAACAGCTTTTGTTTCAAGACTGACAAAACCAAGCGAATCATCGAGCAGCACTAAATTACTGTATATTTAAGTATTTCCAGTGACAGTCTTTACTTATTTATGACAGTCTGGTGTTCTGCAGGTAAAATGCTTGCATGTCAATAATCACAGAGTACATTTTAGGCGAATGTGAACTGGACAAATTGAACTTGTTGACCTGATCAAGGCACCAGATGGAAAGTCAGGGGATCAGCAAAGTCCTTGATGTTTTTGGACATTTTTAAATACTATGCACATTCACACAGGTGTTTTTAATTACCCGGCTGATTAGTCAGATGGGGGCAGCAGCTGTGCTGACTTTACACAGGTATGTTAAGGAGCCCAGGTGTAACTGATTAACTGTAACATTTAACATTAATCAAATAACCAATAATGTGTCGAGGGTTGAAAACAGCAAACCTTGGAAATAAATGAAAGTTAAACAAGAGCAAGATTTATAATAAAAACACTATTCTTTTGTGTTTTCCTCGTGCTATAATAAAACCTTTGTTTACTTATTATTTCTGAATTAGCTGCTGTAAAACTATCTAAAAATACATACTTTTTTTTCTCTTCTCCTGCTTTCAAAAGTTTAAATATCTGCTGTAATAAATAAATGATTAGAATTATAAATGCAGGTTTATTTTTGTAAAATAATTGGCCTTGTTTTAATAACATAGAGCAAAAATTAAAATCAAAGGTAAAAAAGAATGCAATAGTCAAGGAAAATTGGTATAAATTAAAAACATTTAGTCTACAATAAGAAATATGTAAAATAATATACGACAAAACCATCAAAAAGGAAGTAAAAAATAGGTAATAATACAGACAAAAACATATAATAATAATAACATTCCGCAACTGATGCCTATCAAGTTTTTTGGACTGACAGTATTTAAACCTGCTATAGTTTTTTGCTAGACTATTTATGTAAAATGTAATGATCTGATTGTATCTCATGTCTTACCTCTTCCTGGTGTCAGCACGCAGCACTTTGCTTCGAACAGCAGTTATTACATAACATGAAGTGGAGCCTGTGTGGTTATTCAAATACCCAGTGGAGAAGGCCCAACCATAATAGGATAAGAAGAGGCCTGCAGCATATTGACTTTATCTAATTTGGTTATAGTTTTCAAAGCACAGAGATTACGCTGAGGCCTGCAGTCTATAAACGCTCTTTAACCTCGAGCATCCGTGTAATTCATCCTTAAGTAGCTCTAAAGTGATCGTCCACTTTGAATTCCATCTTGATTATATACAATCCGCTTCTGTTCTGGACGCCATAACTTTATATTTTCTCATGTGTTTATCTAACTCACATGAATTAGTGATAAAGGAAGCGGCTGATATTCTGTCAGAAAGAAGACTATAAGGACCAGCATAAGGGTAAATAAATCAATACAAGGTTACAAATATTAAGAATAAAGTCAAAATATTGAGAATAAAGTCAATATGTCGAGAATAAATATTATAATATTGAGAACAAATAAAAAAACATTGATACTTCAATATTCATAAAGTGGAAATGTCGGGAATAAAGTCAAAAATCTTAAGAATAAATGGAAGTGTTTGGAATTAAGTCGAAATGTTAAGGAGTTGAAATATTTAGTGAACGTTTAACTTGATTTAAAGCAGAAATACTATTTTCTGTAATACTTATCTGCAAAAATAGAAGTTAGAAGTACATAATTATGAATATTGTTCTTCAATAAAAGTCACAGGTAATAGCACTCAGTATGCAGAATGGTAGTATTAGGTTTTAATAACATGTAATGTAGTTTACATTTAGTTTACCAATGTTGAGCCAATTTATATTTAAAAATGTGCTAGTAACTCAATTTTAGATAAATATATGATATGGCTAAAAAAGTACAATATTCGACACAAAGTATATGTAGCATAAAATGAAAATACTTAAATAAGTGGCACAAATATGTCAAAAAGTACAATACTTGAGTAAATGTACTTCAATAAAATCAACAACTGTCCCGTTCACACACACTTGGTTGTACCATGAAGGTCAGTGTATTGATAAGAATTCACCATGAGATGTCAGTAAAAACTCATTTATAGACTTCATTTGAAAAACAGCAACCTACTGTAAGTGTGTGAGTGGAAGCTACTAAACTGTAAATAGTATTACAAAAGAAAAGCTGAATTTACGTTGTCCTCTATCTAATCTGTGTGTTGAACCCTACAAATATTCACTTCATTTACGCCTTGACATTTTCCCCAGCAGTGTTTTTTTAAGGAGTGAGAACAGATGACTGCAATATCTGCACCCCAGCTGTTGCTCACTCACTTTGCTGCACTTCATCACCGCTCATATGATAGCTGGAGCTCTCTGAGGGAGTATTATGGTCAGCGGGAACTGATGTCTCTGATATTTAACTGACATTTCATGCAGAGCCTCGGGAGACTCTACTGTGTGATGCAGAGCAGATCAGATAAATGTTCAGCTGCACAACTTTTCCCTTCTTCTTTGTCCATCTTCCTGATCAAATACTTAAACAAATACATCCACATGTCATACGTTGTTCTTTATGTGTGTATGATGTATGTATTGATATGATTGAATTCCAACTTGATTGAATAGCTTCACTTCATTAATACTAACACTGATATTTTAATAATTTAAGGAAAATACGTAATATGTTTGTTATCCTCAAAAGACATCTGACTCTGTGTCTCTCAGATCCATTCCCACTATAAAAACAAACATATATAGTTTAATTTTTCAGTAATCAATAATTTCCTTAAACAGCTGCTTACTATAGCATTGCATTTGCTGGGGACTATTTTCAGAGGCAGATTTGTCCACATTTGGTGCTTTAGCAAGTATGTATGTGAGCAATAGTGCTGTATATGTGTTTAAGAACACGTGTTTACGCTTGGAGGAAGTGGAACAGCTGAGGCCTGGGGGGTATACTACGAAGCAGGATTTTCGCTTAGCCGGCTAACTTCAGGGAAAACTCTGGGTTTCCGGTCCTACGAAGCTGGCTCTCTTTTTAGCAGGCTAGATCTCCATAGTAACTTATGCTGTGCGGCTAACCTGGTTGGGACCACCAGAGGCCTGTACTACGAATCTGGATTTTCCTAACCTGGATATGATATGTTTGAGTTAGCCGGTTGGCCTAATTCAAAACATACGCGCTGTCGCTAAACGGTACTACGACGCTGGTTATTAAGTGGATCGCTCAAGCCAGCCGTGTCCTATCTACTGTAGTTAGGTGCGAGTTCACATGAAAGGGGTGGTATTTGGAGCATTCGACCAATCACAAACATGGAGAAGTGCACTGACAGCGCAGCGTCATACTTCCTGAATGAAAAGTGAACTTTAATACTAGTCAAATATGAAGAAGTTAAACTTTAAACATCCATGACGTAACCCTTCTCTTGCGTTTCGGGTCAAAAGTGACCGAATGACTTTTATTTTAATCATAAATATTGTGTTTTTCATCCAATTGCCTCAATACCTTATGTTATCCTCCACACTAGGCCTCTGAACATATACACTTGACGATCACCACTTGCATTGAATTTTGAGTGATTTTTTCAACAGTGAAACACCCATCCTGCAGATGGAAAACACACACACACACACACACACACACACACACACACACACACACACACACACACACACACACACACACACACACACACACACACACACACACACACACACACACACACACACACACACACATTACGGGAACCTCTCCCTTTCTCGCGCTGTATGATACAATGTATCATACGCAGGAAATATTGGTAATTACTATTTTGCTCTGAAATAGTGATATTTAATCATTTTGGAGTGTGTTTATTACTCATAGCTTCTAGAGTGCGATCAAAAATGCAGAGTCAATTCTATTGGAGTTAAACCATGACCACGCTGTAACGTGATTATATAGCTTCATTATTGGCGAAGTACATTACTTTGTTCCACGCTAAAACATTGCACAGGAAGCATGTGAATCTATGTCATTTATGCATCTATTTGTCACGATCTGTCTATGTTTTAGTTTGTCTGTCTCTGTTTCCTGTTGTAGTTTGAAAAGTGTTCCCCCTCCCGTCTTGTCTGTTGCTGGTGATTGTGTGCACCTGGTGCCCTGTGTTTCTCCTCCCTCCTCACCTGTGTCTTGTTGGTTTGATTAGTCCTGTGTGTATTTGTTTCCTGTTAGTGTGGGTGAGATCCTTGTTGCTGGTGACTGTGTTCACATGAGACAGTCATATTGAGGCTGTGTATCATGGATCACAGCGATGAATAAATGCCCACACCGGGTTTTATTTGAACTCTCTGCCTCCTTGCTTGGTCGGGCCGCTCAATTGTCAGCTTCACACACGCCCACTCATGTTCCTTAAGCACTTTGGTTTATTGACCTTTTTTAATATAAAGATCATTATGGCTCATGTATTCTATTCTGAGTAAAATTACCTTCTACATGAAGTTGGAGTAAAATGACATTCGATTGTGAGTAAAATGACCTTCTATTATGAGTAAAATGGCAGTATAGTTGTTTTTAATATACATTACATAGAGTAAATAACCCTTAAGCAGAGTCAAATGTAAGCACAGAGTAAAATGAACTCTAAAAATACAACTCTGAACAAAGAGTACATTTTACTCTATATAGGTTGGGACCAAATGTAATAATTTTAGAGTAAAATTTTCTTCAATTTGAGTAAATTTTACTCAGAGAAATTTACTGTGTACCTTCTCACAGGTGCGCTCTGTGCCTCTCAAGAAACACAAACCTCTCACTTTCTCGCGCTAAATGCGCCTCCCTTACTGGCTCTCAAGCAGTTATATTTGTGCCTTGCTCACATTTGACTCATTGACACAATGAGCAGGCGACCGATTAGGCGATTTTCTGTACGAGGGGCTCTGGACACATTTTTGAACCAGATGAAGAGGAGATTGAGGAAGATGAAGAGGAGATTGAGGAAGATGTCTCAGAAATGGAAGACAACAGCGATCCAGACTATGAGTCTACAACAGACCAGGAAGAGGCACCTGAGGGAGAGGCCCCTGACTGAGGGAGAGGCCCCTGAGGGAGAGGAGCCTGAGGTGACATTCCACACTTTTGCATGGCCTACTATGTGCGTGAACACACGTGAACACACACACACACACACACACACACACACACACACACACACACACACACACACACACACACACACACACACACACACACACACACACACACACACACACACACACACACACACACACACACACACACACACACACACACACACACACACACACACACACACATGTTCTGTTAATAAATGTTCATTGAAGAAAACAGTATCAGTGTCTTATTTTATATTCATCACAGTGAATGCTGAACTTGATGGGCCCACCGGTGGGTCCGGACCATGACATGAAACACTGGCTTGCTCGTATCAAATCAATACATCCCATACATCATTGGAATGGGAAGAATCTCAGCTACAACACTACCTACATCATTTCCATCTCCAGTAAACACAGCCTACATGGCAAGCATTTTTATAATATACAGTAATGTAAAATAAGCACTATCTTTGAACTTACTGCCAAAAATAATATGAAATTCACCCCTGGTGTCATTCTGTCTGTCATCCCTTTATTCTACTTGCTTTGACTGTTCAAATGAGATGTCAACCATCAAAATTGGATAAGGGGTTCCAGAGATATCACTGTGCAAAACACACCGGTCAATTTTGACCGAAAATAGCATGGGAAGGGGGGTATGACCTAACGCAAGAGAAAGGTTAAACACTTTATCCAGGATAAAAGCCACAGAGCTGCACCTGCAAGGTGAATACAGCTGGCAAAAGAAAAAGTGTTTGAATGCGATCATTAACAGGTTTATGATATCACTGCCCCATCTAGAACGCGATATGACTTTAATTACATTTGTCTCGAGTGTTTCGTCAACTTAATGTGTTACAGTATGTGACACTGTAAGTGTTGCACGGCCAGATACAGCTCAAGAAGCTGACTCAGATAAGGAGATATATGATACATTATGATGTAATATGATGATGTGATATGAATGATAATGGGACACATCGACGTCTGCACTCAGTGTACTTATGTTGTGGCAGATATTTAAGTAAGCTTTCTTAACGCTAATGTTATAATAGTCAGATTGCTCTGAAGATGGGAGGTGATATTCTATTCATGTTCACGTTCAGTGATGTACCTGAACGCGTTCAATGAACGATCGTTCATGAACGCGTTCATATTTTGGGCGAACGTGAACTGAACGTACTGTATTTCCGCTAGATGAACGTAATTGAGAACGCGTTCATTCTCAGCGCTGTATAACGGCGTTCAAAAGTGCGTTCATTCTCAGCACTGTATTATAACGGCGTTCAAAAGTGTGCCAGATTTCATATGACTTTCAGCCGAAAACCCAGTTAAAACACACCGTAAACAGGCTTCAAAATAATGCGGAAAACCACCCAATCTGGCAACAGCAAGCTGCCTGTGACGCGTACGCGCCTGTCACCCCTGGCTGTCGCACTGAAATATAAATATACTAAATATATCAGACTCCTCACAACAAACAATGTGGAACCGCGGAACCGGCGAGCATTGAATGAATGAATGAATTAGTATGGACGAAGCCGAGAGCAGCTGCAGCAGCACTCGCTCAGAGTGAGACTCTACGGCAGGGGTGGGGAACCTCCGGCCTCCGTCCGTATACGGCCCGCGAGACAATTTGGTACGGCCCTCGAGGTAATTTATAAACACACGCAAAAAATAAAAAAATGAAAGAAATCTAGACCGCAAAAAAATTAAACAAGCGAGTGCCTGTTTTTCCTGGCCAAGGTCAGGGTCCTTGAACACAACACGAGCCTAACGTGTCATCACGTGGTATATGTCTCGACTGACAGGGTGCAGTTCTGACGGAGAGCACCAGAACGCCACTTCAGAAATTGCAGTACCGATAAGTCCATACACATGCCGCAGTTTCTGCGTGTCTGTGTCTTTAGTTGAAAGCCCAGTGGCGATCTGTTCATCTGTCATACTGATCAGACAGTCAATAACTGTGTTGTTATCATTAGCATCTGGTTAGCTAGCTATGCTAACGAATATAAGAAGCTTTGTCTACAACCAGTGAGGTAAAGGCACATCTTTATATGATCATTATAGTTATAAAAAAAATAAGAGAATAAAGTAAACGGGTATAAAATACTATATGACAGTTATTAATAAAGAAGAATACAGTTTGAAAGGGGAGTGATTTGTCAAATATCCATAAATTAAAAGAAAATCTGCTTACAGTTGTGTTTGGGTGTTGAGAGATGTGTCCATAGATCTCCTAATGTTGCTCTCAAAGTGCAACAAATCTTCCCAGGGGAGCATGCCCCCCGGACCCCTCTAGAGGAGGTTAGGTCCCCCCCACTTAAATCATGTTCACATGGATAGGAAACTAAATACATTTGCACACATCTTGTGTCCATATCTTTCTGTGTTGGTGGTCACGCCACACCGTGCACGTGCATGCATACGCGAGTCATGGTGAGATATCTGGATTAGGAGGTTGCTTTTTCTTTGCACAGAATGAAATGAATGGGCTGTGATTTTAGTTTTTTTAAGCAGAGGTCAATAACTTGTACGGCCCTCTGAGGATATTGTAAAAATTGAAATGGCCCATTAACATCGTACAGGAGACAAATAATAGCTCGCAGCAACGTATTGAAAAAAGAACTATAAACTATAAATTAGTTCATTTTTGAAACCATGAACTTTAGTTCAACATTTTGAATTATGAACTATGAACTGAACTAGTTCATTTTAAAATGTGTGAACTGTGAACTGAACTAGTTCATGTAGAAAGTGAACTTTCCCAACACTGTTCACGTTCACACAGTCGGTGATTTTTGCCGGCCGTCTTTCCTGCAACGGCAGTTTAAACTGTATTTCCTTTCTCCTGTAATATGACTTTGCATTAAACTCTGCACACTGAGCTCTGATTGGTCAGTAGGCGGTGCTTTCACTGAGTTGATCTCTTAGCCTGCAACCTAACCTGCTCCGGAGCAGGTTAGTCGCACAGCATAAGTTACCATGGAGATCTAGCCCGCTAAAAAGAGAACCAGCGTCGTAGGACCGGAAAGCCGGAGTCTTCCCTGAAGTTAGCCGGCTAAGCGAAAATCCTGCTTCGTAGTATACCCCCCAGGTTAGGTTGCAGGCTAAGAGCTCAACTCAGTGAGTTGCCTCTGGTATATCAATAAATGCAAATTGTGACTAGCATTTGAAAACAAACAAACAGAAAATGTTATATTTAAAGTAAAACTGAACTGATTAAGATGACATGTTTTGGTACATACACTTAAAGGCCTTTTACACAGAACAATTTACAAGTTTAAATTATAAATCTTAGACATTGGCAGGTGCTCATGACAAACGATACATGTGGAATGATACAGAAGCTTCGATTTACAAGTTTTATTACAACTTTTACATCCAGAGACAAGCAATATTATAGGTGGGGTGGGTAAGTTTCAGAAACCGGCTCGAGATACACTTTTTGTTATATTCCATGGAATGCTCTTAACATCCCGATAGCAATGAATATCTGAAGTGCTTTGAGAAAAAATCCATAAAAAGATTTCATCTGTGGAAGCCGTGGTACTGTAAAAAGCAGTTTAGCCGGCCCGGCTAAACGGATTGCTGCCCTGTCGCCCTGTCTGTCAGCCTTCCATCTCGTGCACGCACAAATGTATCTCGTGCCCTCATTGGGTGTGCCGTAATTGGGCGTGCATTGCGCGTTCATGTGTGTTGGAGGAGGTGCTCTGTAAGGAAGTCTGAAGGAAGGGGCGGATTCTTTTCGGCTGTGTACTTTAAAATTTTAGTGCACTCGAGCCGGTTTCTGAAACTTATCTACCCCACCTTTAAGATGATAATAATAATAATAATATAATTAAGACCCAGAAAATAACTGTTGACTGAAAACTATTTAAACCGTTATCACATCAAAGGTCCTGTAATTAAAATGTAATTGTGTGTGTGTGTATGTTTGAAAAGGTTTGTTTGTTGTTTTGTTAGTCCCTGCCATTACTCTCAGTATATCATGATGGGGAAGCTGCTCTGCCAGACTGCCAGCCTACATTTATTTATAATTTACAATTGATTGTGTGGTTGGGTGTATCAGACACACAAATCATATTTTTAAAAACCTGATTTGGGTTTGTTTATAAATTACATCAGTTACTGACACAAAGTTGTACCACTTGTGGGGACCCTGATTATTGGACAGGGTACAATTGGTGCCACTTTCTGAAAATGTTGACACTGTCAAGGTCCTAACAAAGGTGGAACAACAACAACAACACAAGTACGTTTTCTCCCTACTGATCCCACCCTGATTATCATGTATTATCTTTCCCTTTATCTTGATTTAATAAGAACCCGACAAAAAAAGGTAAAATCTTTCGAAAAATGTCTTAAATGTCAAGGTCTGACACTCAAATTGGTCCTAACAAAGGTGAACACACACACACACACACACACACACACACACACACACACACACACACACACACACACACACACACACACACACACACACACACACACACACACACACACACACACACACACACACACACACACACACACACACACACACACACACACACACAATCAGTGCCTTTGGTTTGAGGGGAGTGTGTGATTAACAAACTGACATTTCGTTCCACTTGCAGACGCGACTTCATGTACTTTTGAACCTTTTTAGCTTGACTGTGTTTAAATAATACAACACTAAGAGCATCAAAGGGCCGTCGCTCGCTGATGCAACCTCCCAGTAATAGTCCAGTTAGGAGTCAGTAATTGTGATGAAAGGTCCAGACTTTTGTATGAATTATTTGGTGAACTTTTTGGGAATCAGTTGTATTAGAAATGTCTGAGATGTTTGCCTAATGTATAATAATAATAATCACTTATATAGTAGACCCAAGAGCAGTGTAAAAGCAGGTTACATACTGTATGAGCAAGACACACAGACTTTATAGATTTAGTCTCTTTTTTGTCTTTTTGTTGTTCTGCGTCTATCTGTGTTTTTGTGTCTCTTTGTTATTGTTTTTCCATTCATCACTGTCATTTTGAGTGTCTCTTTAGTCTGTGGCTGTTTGTAGATGCTTTTTTTTATATATCTATTGTGAGGGTCTTCTGGTCTTTTTGTGTGTCTTTGTAGTTGTTTTATATCTGTTTGCAGTCATTCTATGTCTTTTGTAGTCTTTGTGTGTCTTTGTAATTATGTCATGTCTCTTTTGGTCATTATGAGTCTCTTCCTGGGGGGTATACTGCGAAGCAGGATTTTCGCTTAGCCGGCTAAATTCAGGGAAAACTCCGGCTTTCCGGTCATCCGAAGCTGGTTCTCTTTTTAGCAGGCTAGATCTCCATGGTAATATATGCTAAGCAGCTAACCTGGTCGGGACCAGGTTAGGTTGCAGGCTAAGAGCTCAACTCAGTGAAAGCACCGCCTGCTGACCAATCAGAGCTCAGTGTGCGGAGTTTAAAGCGATCAAGTCATATTACAGGAGAAAGGAAATACAGAAAAACTGCCGTCGCAGGAAAGACGGCCGGCAAAAATCACCGACTGTGTGAACGTGAACATGAATAGAATATCACCTCCATCTTCAGAGCAATCTGACTATTATAACATTAGCGTTAAGAAAGCTTACTTGAATATCTGCCACAACATAAGTAACCGGATCAGACTACATTAAGTACAGTCCGCGGCATATCACTTCATAATGTATCATATATCTCCTGATCTGAGTCAGCTGAGCCGTATCTGGCCGTGCAACACTCACAGTGTCACATACTGTATGCAGAAGTATTATTTTAAGCAACACATAAGTTGACGAAACACTCGAGACAAATGTAATTGAAGTCAGATCGTGTTTTAGACGGGGCAGTGATATCATAAACCTGTTAATGTACGCATTCAAACACTTTTTCTTTTACCAGCTGTATTCACCTTGCAGGTGCAGCTATGTGGCTTTGATCCTGGATAAAGTGTTTAAGTCATGGATGTTTAAAGTTTAACTTCTTCATTTTTGACTAGTATTAAAGTTCACTTTTCATTCAGGAAGTATGACGCTGCGCTGTCAGTACGCTTCTCCATGTTTGTGATTGGTCGAATGCTCCAGATACCACCCCTTTCATGTGAACGCGCACCTAACTAGATAGGACACGGCTGGCTTGAGCGATCCACTTGATAACCAGCGTCGTAGAACAGTTTAGCGAGAGCGCGTATGTTTTGGATTAGGCCAACCGGCTAACTCAAACATATCCAGGTTAGGTTGAACCAGGTTCGTAGTATAGGCCCCTGGTTATGTCTTAAAGGGATATTTTGAAGATAAAAGGCAAGTGGGACCAGACCCTTTCGGCATCATGACCAGTGGTGTAGTGGGCGTTGGACGCGGGGGTACGCCGTACCCCCACTTATTTGGAGCATGATCTTTTTTGTAATAGTCTAATAAATATAAAATCATTGCCAGTCTTATCAGTTGCAAGTGTGTATTTGTTGTAATAATGACAAAAACATAATACATTTCACAGTAATTATAATAAAAAATAAAAACGATTTCCTTAAAGAATTATGATTAGTCATCAGGCTCGTGACCCCGCGGCGAGCTGGGGGTGTGTCAGTGACACACCCACGGCCAGCTTACCGCCCGCCGATTTTGCGGCAGCTCTTTCCCTCAAGAACGCTAACGAAAAAGCTCTATAATGGCAGGCAAACATTTTTTACTTGACTTCTTTTCTAAAAAGAATATAATTCACAAGAAGAAAGAGTCTAGCAGCACCGAAGCTACAAGTGAAGCTGCTACTAGTACTACAGTACATCATCAGAAGAGCCGCCTAAAGACGTGGATAATGCTAGCTAACGTGCACGTTAGCTGCGCTAGCAACGTTCCCCTGGCTAGCTCAAGCTCACCGTTCCCAGAGGTATGGACGGCGGAGGAAACAAGAGGCATACCCGTGGATACACTGCAAAGCTGGGAAACTGGGCTGCAAAGTTTGTTCATCCATATCTGATGTATCAGTCTTCAAAACGCAAGGTGTGTGTGTGTGAAAAAAGCAGCGCTGTCTGCTTATTTGCAATGTAGGCTAGGCCTAATCAGAATAATTTCCAGATTCAATGTTTGCATTAGTAGGCTATATATATTTTTCGTTTTGTTTATTTAATAAGTTCATTTCAGGACAACTTTGGGAATTTGGTTTGTTATGAGTTTTAAATAGATTTTGAAAGTGGAGATAGAGAGAGAGAAAAGCAGCAATTTAGGCCTATACATTGTTTATGTAACGTATGTGCCAGTGTGTCCATGGTTTTGAGTCCGTGTGTGTGTTGAGCACAGCGCCGTCTGCTTTTTGCAGTACAGTAAGTAAAGTAGGACTAAGCATACCGGTAGTTTCTGTGGACCTGTCTGCCCGTTTTGTGAGTGCACTGCGCGTGTGCGCACTTGTTTGGGATGACCTAATTTAAAATAGCGTCCCCCCAGTAAAAAAATCTCCACTACACCACTGATCATGACTACACTTGAGAATCTTGCAAATGCAGGTATTTCTGTTGGGCAGGAAGTAAGTTAGTACAAAGCAAAACAAATTACAGACGAAAACAATGTCAGCCAATCGTGACAAATTGTGACAAAGCGGCAGTAAGTGTTTACCATTTAATATGAACACACAAGTGCTTTATTTGCTCAGGTGGTGGTGAATAACACTGAGGATATTTATGGACCTGTCTCTGCAACAACCTGTTGTGTAACAAGAACACAGATGCATGAAAAAAGTCAATGACAATAAACTGGAGAGGGACACAAATCACAGAAGCTTTCCAGAGGCCCGTCCCTGAGGCTGAGTTTAAAGGGAGGTGATATACAACAGTCTCCTCTTCAATAAAAGCTGCGTACCCAGCGGGAAGTTTTACAGTTGATAAGTACCAGTAGCCGTCTTGTAAAAAGTCCTGCTTTAATGAACAGGAATGGTGGATGCTCTGTGACTTTGAAACGTCCTCTGGGATTCACCACAACGGTCTCAGAGCGGTGTTAAAGTGTGTCACCGCTCTTTTCTCTGATCCTGCAGAGACATGCAGAATGTTAAATGTCTCACTGCTAATAAAGAGATATCCTGATGTTGTTTTTCTTGGCCTTGGCTCAAGCGACTGGAACTTGGTTTGGCAGAAAACACCAGGCTGAATGTGAAGCCTTTACGTAGCTTTATCGCAGTTTATTCTAAATTCGATAAATTATAACTTTAACCAATACCATGCCATCCTGAACCATAGTCTTTCTGTGAAAAATGCAGTAGTCAAAGAGGCCCTATTGTGCTCGTTTTCAGGTTCATATCAGTATGTAGTGCCTCTACTGTTTACATACTTCAATGTTCAAAAAGGTCTTTATTTTTTTTGCAGCACCTCTTTTCACCCTCTGTCTGAAACCAGAGCCCATTCCGCTCTGATTGGTTAGCTGGTCAGCCAGCTTTTGTGATCCATATGTCGACCATTTAGAGATGTCCCACTCGCTAGTTTATCATGTACATTGTGTTGGAGAGCTAGCCTATAGTGCGTGTGTTATGCAGTGATGTCACTAGATAGATAGATAGATCACCAGAGTGTCTGAATAATACACAATATAACGAAAATATTGAATAAATGGAATACTCTACAATCTACAATCAAACTATGTCACGTAAGAAACAAAGGAGTCTTATGGAGGCATTTACATCTTCATAATTTTTAAGCGAACCCTCAATCTTTCTCAAACTGCACATGTTTACTTTGAAAAGACGTGTGAAAAGAGCAGATATTGACTTGGAAACCCACATTTTGGAGTGAATCCGAAAAACGGGACAGATACTTACAGATGTAGCACTTCGTTTCAGACGCCTACCCGTGCGGGTCCGTGATCGGCACGGGGTGGGCCCCTGCTGAAAAGGAAAACCCCCCGCAGGACTTGAAACGCCCCCTTGATAAATACATTTAATTATAATGAAACCAGCTGCAATGGATCATGGATCCACCAGGGGGAGCCGTGAAAAGCTGCCACACTGGAACTCATGTGAAATAAACAGCTGATCTACAGGTATCTGATATAGCGGATATTTGTTAAGATCCATATATGTCACGGATAGGATCATATTCTGTGCTTAAGTAAGAGACATGTAATCATTTACTAAACATCACCATGTTTTTATTTAACAAAATAATGTTTAATTCACGTTGGCGTAAGTATAAAACCATCGCTATGTTTTTAGATCAGGAAATGCATCCAGACTCAAACAAACGATTTTCAATCATCATCCTATCATATATGTTTGACTAATGGGTAACGGCCTTGGTGGATCTCCTTGCTCTCTGAGTGTTCAGTCCACGTTTTTAGTTTTTTCTGTTTTTGTTAGACAACTGCTTCCGCTATAAGCATCCAATTCCAATTAGCAGAAATATAAAATCATACTGTTTATAAGATCAGATATGCATTGAACCTCTGAGAACAACTGGGTAGTCTGTAATGAAGGATGGGCAGTTCATGTCATGAGAACACAGCGTATTGATTGCTTTGATGTCTCATTGGAAACCAATGGTGTAAATATGAATGCCTCCTGTTTTCTGATGACCTGTTACCCCTCCTTCTTCTGAACCTATTGTGAACAATTTATTTGTATTACTGATGCCAGATTCAGTCACAAACACTGTCTAGGGATGTATTGTGCAGAGAATAAAGCTCTTGTTTAATGCAGTGTTGTCACTAATAGAGAAGGTCATACCTGTTTGTTGAGACTGAAAAATGCAGGTCCACCTTGAGATGAAGCATCGCTATCATCAGGCCCCATTAAGCCAGGAGCAGCACACAAATATTAAACTAATGTATTTTCCAAGGACTGAGACTGTGCTGTAGCTCATTTAGAACCAAACAAGAGCCTCCTGTCATTATTTGGACGCTGCAGTACATCATGGATCAACTTGGAACATAATACAAAGTTAAATCAAAGTTTTAACCCACATATCAAGGTGCTGCACCAAATAATTACTTTATATCAACAACAGATCAAATAATTTTTTTTAAATCTGTTAGTTTTATGTTTTTAGATGATTCTATACCTTTCAGCTTATATAGTATATGAATGTTTGTCTTACATTTGTGGTGTTTAGACATGAGTATCTGGATCGGTGGACTTCAACATTTATGCCTGTTACGATTCGGGAAAAGGTAGGACCCAAATGCAGTTTAAAAAGGGAAGCGGGTTTCAAAATGTAACAAAAAGTGAGCTTTATTTACAAAAAAAGCTGTTGACAATGAAAATACTTAAACAAAACCATGAATTCAAAAAGTAGGTAACACGAGGTAATCCAAAGAGTAGGTAACACGAGGTAGCATCCAGACAGAACTAACCGTGACAAACATGAAGGGTGACAGGAAAGACAATGAACCGACCAGGAGCACGGGGGAAGACAAGACTAAATACAAAGAAGGGTAATCACAGAACAAGACACAGCTGGGCAGGGGAGGCAGACACACAAGGGCAACAGGTGAACACAATCAGACACACTAGGGAAAACACAGGAAGGAAGACAAGACACAGGGAGAACAGAATGTCAACATAAAATCATGACAAGACAGACAACTAAGATTGTGACAGAAAACTAGGATTGTGACAACGCCCTTGTGTATTCCTAGAACAAAGAAGTCAATGAGTGAATGATGTAAGGTTATGTAATATCTGTGACTGTATAAAGAGATTGCATTAGGTGACTGAGGTCTTTCTTGCAAGTAAACCCACAAAATCATTAACTCATGTCTCCAGGCTTTTTCTAGAGATGTCCAGAATTATACAATTACACAACATAATGACTTCATTTTTGTACAATATTTAATTGTAGATTCTGTTCTTGTATCATATTCTATTTACGTGTATATAGACTTCTTATACTATTTTGTATTTGTATTTTTGTATTTTATATAACCAGGTTGCGTTGTTGGAGGAACTCGGTTCATAAGATATTCATTGCCATTTATGTGCATATGAGATTAAAACTTTTGAATCTTGAATGGCGTCACAGACAAGAATAGATAATGTAAAATTAAATAGTAATAGTAAAAGTAGTATTTATGACTAAAGAAAGCACAAGATGCTAACCTAAAAAAAGACAAATCAACATTATACTTTTCTGGGAATCCAGGTTAAAATGCTACGGCAAACACAATGCACATAGTACATTGAGGTAAAGGATATGCTAACTGTGTATCTGACTCAGATACACTGATTATATTATATTCTATAATCATACAATTACACAGTTTAACAGTTTGATTGTAATGGTGATAATCACTGTATACAGGGGGATGATGTGCCAATCTGAGGTTTATACATTTTGCGTTCACCATCCCAAATAGCCAAACAATTAATTATTGCTTCTTTAAAAAAGCTATCTATCATTTCGTAACACAATAATAATTGTATGAATTGATTGACACTGTCTAACAGCCAATTCATTCTACTTATTTGGGTGTGCCATAAAAACTGGATTTAGCCTAAAATACAAATTGCAGTTGAGATAATAATGTTAACGATAATTCAAACATAGGGAGCAAGTTTTATTCTTGTCTTTGTGGTAGAAAAAGACATTGAGGAAATTCACCAAACACTATTAACGCATCTCTCTTTACTTGAACTTTAAATGAACTTTGAAAAGACGGTCACCTGGATTTATAATCAAAAGGTATGGATATTGACAACAACCAGTTTGGAGGAGATGAATCATTTAGTGTTTAAAATGCTCTTTAAATTCAAGAAAAAACACATTTTGTGCGTTGGTAAAGTGGTTTGCAAATGTTCGTGAAAAACACATTTCGTTTTAAAAGCAATCAAAAGGATTCATGCTGTATCTCCACTATCTTTTTCCTTTCCTGTGTCAGTATGCCGCTCTTGGCAAGGCAGTGCTCTCTTCACTTATGAATCCTCCACCTCCTTTTACCACGCCCAGCGATGCAGTGAAACAGAGGCTTTAACTGCCCAGCTAATCTATCTCTACGTCCATATATCACGTCTGCAACTGGATATATTATGGATCAAAGTCGGTCCAGCTGACACATCTGTGAGAAAGATGGGAGGGAAAGGAATCCATAACTGCAGGTCAGCATGGAGGTCCATTCATCTCTAGAGCTCGCTGCAAATGTGTAAAGTTCAGGCAACAGGCAGCGCTCATTTTGATTTTATAATCAAATGAGAATTGTAAGCATGCTGTTGCATTTCTTGAGATTTTTGGGAAATAACATTTCCCTCATTACTTAATTTTTTCCACTGAATTAGTTATCGATAGTATAGTTATATATACTTGTAGCTCATGTCCAATGAAATCTACTATTAAAAGTTAGTTAGTTTAATGTTAAAAAAGGATCAGGTATTTCCTTGATGAAAGCTGGCCACCTGTTTTTTTCTGTAATACAAACAGCGGCTGTTGTGTCTCGTCAAACATGTACAGTAAGTATTAGCATGTTTCTCTTTACTTATACTCAAGTTTAATGTAGTCATGTTTCATGTTTTGTTTAGTTATTTTTGTATTGACAAGTCATGTCAGGGATTTGTCAAGTTATCGTGTCACACGTCTTGTCTTCCACTTGCTGTTTTATTTTGGTACTTACCTCTTGTGTCTCATTTCAGATCCCTTGACTCTCCGCCATTTTGTGTTACCCCGCCTTCGCCAGCCGCCCCTGATGGTTTCCACCCGGGCCCGGCGCCACGAGGGGGCAAAAGGGGGCATTGCCCCCTCAGTTGTATTCTTTGCCCCCTCACTTTGAGCATCATTCATCCATCAAAAAGTACAACAAATGTCACAATTATTAAATAACTTTAAATAATTATCTTCCCCAATACACGTTACTACGTTTAGATCAGATATGTGGGCAGGCAGTCAAGCAACATGTAAAAAAGTCTCCACCCCAAGTGAGCTTGTAGTCTTTATGTGTGCTTAGCTGTAAACAGAGTCGGATGGGTGACAAAAACTACCCCTTTTTTCCGGGCAGAGTCCCCGTTTTCGGTGGCTGGTACCCGGTTGAAACTCCCGGAAATGTTCCCATTTTTTAACGTGCGTTAAAAAAATAGAGCAAGGTGAAATCAAATGTTATATTTCAGTAAAAACAGAGTAACAGTGTTGTGCCTGTTTTGTAGCGTTAGCATATTTCTTCTTCTACTACTACTTCATCTTCTTTTTTCTTTAATGGCGAATCGCTTCCACTTGGAGCATATATCGCCACCTACTGTTGATTTATTAAATGTTTATATTAAATCCTTGTCCTCAGACCAGTGTTTTTGAGGAACTTGAAGATCAGCTTGTTTACTTCATTTCTTGATTTACTTTCGTATATTGACTTGAAATCCATGTCCTTGATGTTATGTTGTTCCAGTGCAGTTTTCAGAATGAGTCTTTGTCTGTTATAATCCGGGCAGCTAAAAAATACATTATGTAATTTTTCTCCCCAATTTTCGGCACCCCGATGGGTTGATGCCCTTAGCATTCGCCTATACTGCCTATGCAAAGGGCCGGCCCAGGTGAAAACAATATGACATCAACAAAAAATAAGACAGACAACTACAGATAGCACCACACATGATGGTTAGCCTAGCCTGGATCAGGTTTTTGCCAAAGCGAGCCCTTTTACTAGAATAATAATATGTTATGTATTATATCAACCATATTGGTACAATGAGCGACATCTAGTGACGGATTTTGGAACATTGATTTGATTTTTCTCATGGCAGTTAGACTCTAGAGACAAACCAGGGGACTTTATTTGTATTCTGTGTCTGTCCATTTGGTGTAGTATTTTATCCAATATTACATTTGGTTTATATATTAGTCACTTTCTTATGAAATGCCAGGTTTTAGGCCTTGATTTGAACATTCAATCCTGAAAATAAAAAATCAACCAGATTAATGTTTCTTTAATCCTGACTAGAGGTAAGTAAATCTGTATAGGAAGACGAGTTAAGGGATAGATGAGAAAAGGTTATGGTATAATTACAGAGCCTGTCAATTTATAAATTGAGGAAATCAATGTTAGTCTGTTAACCAGTGGTGTAGTGGGCGTTGGACGCGGGGGTACGCCGTACCCCCACTTATTTGAAGCATGATTTCTTTTTTTAATAGTCTAATACATCTAAAATCATTGCCAGTGTTATCAGTTGCAAGTGTGTGTTTGTTGTAATAATGACGAAAACATAATAGGCAGATTTCACAGTAATTATAATAAAAACGTAGCTCAAGCATTTATGCAACTTGATTTGAAGCGTGTGTGTGTGTGAGGGGCAGCACCGTGTGTGTTTGTAGGGTAACCAGGTGTCCCGCACTGTGCGGGACTGCACACACAGCATTTTTATTATTTGTCCCGCGTCCCACAAATTGAGACTATGTATCGCATTTGAGTGATAGTCGCGCAGAAAGGCTGGATCGGTTCGCTGACAGCCGGCACCGGCCTTTATTATTATATTGTCTAAACGGCATCATGTAAGTTGCGCTGACAGGCGACACAGAGGTCCCCCCCCCCCCGTTGACAGTTCACGAGCGCGTCCATAGTGTCTCCCGTCCACCCACCACCCCTGCCCCGTCCCCCCAGTAAAAAAATCCCCACTACACCACTGCTGTTAACTAAAGTGCAGCCATCTATCTATCAACTATCTACTATCTATTATTAAAGATCAGAGGAAAAATAACAGAACGAGAGGGGTACATCCGGAATAAAAATAAAGAAGCAAAGAGATTGTAGAGCAGTGAGAAGGAAAAAAGCTCGGTGTGTCAATTCATTACATTGCCAGTATTTTTCGTTGTTGTGAAAAAAAATCGCCCCCTCTGATTTTTTAACAGCCCCCTCAGTCATTTCATCCTGGAGCCGGGCCTGTTTCCACCTGTTCCCAGTTACCTCGTGTTTAAATACTCCAGTCTCCCCTTGTCTAGTGCCAGTTCGTCTTGTCCTGTCCTTGTGTCAGTAGCCAGCGTATAAGCAGTTTTTTCCATGCATCAAGCCTGTTCCATGTTCCTGAGTTCTTAGCAGTGTTGTGCTAGTTACTGAAAACCAGTAACTAGTTACCATTACTAGTTACTTCATTTCAAAGGTAACTCAGTTACTTTACTGATTACTTACACCAAAAAGTAATGCGTTACTGTAAAAAGTAACTTTTTAGTTATTTTAAAAAAAAAAAGGGCTCCCATTATATTAATGCCCTTATAGCCTTCATTTCAGTACTGTTATTGCATTGGAGAATAATACAATCTGTTGATCAACTTGACATGCATTATATGCAATCTGGATTGCATCGATATTAGCTGGCTTTCCATTTTTGTATATTCTTTCTCCAGGTAGTTGGAAAAAGTTTTCCGTCCCATATGCCGTGTGCCGCCCGGACATGGTATCATGCTAACTAGCTCCCTGAAAGCGGTTGACTCCACTGTAGCAATACCCTGCATGTGTTCTACAGTGCAATGGCTTTATCGACTTTTCCCTGGATAGCAGTCCCTTGGTTAAAATCCAGCCGCTGTTGCTTAGGTGGAGTGGCGTCCGCTGAGTCTGGGTCTGAGCCGGGTCTTAGTTACTAGCTTCGTCCCAGCATGTTGTTTTTGCAGATGTTTTAAGATATTTGAATTACTGGTTTGGGCAGTAGATAGGCTCTTTGACCCAATAGTATGAAGCTGCAGCGTCGGAGACAGCAGTTACAGGACCACACTTGTAGAACCGCACACACAGGTCCGACGGAGCACGTGACGGATATCTCATAGGGCTCTGGCCCTGACCAGGGAAGCCAGCCGCCTCTGGCTTCCCTTGGCATGGCCCTGACTAATCACAGGTTGGCAGGGGCATGACGTGAGCCTTGTCTGATTGGTCAATCCCTCCAATTTGTTCACCAAGGCGCTGTTCAAAATGGCAGCCCACTGCTCCTAACACAGGATGGGTCAAATGCAGAGAAACAATTTCCCCACGGGGATTAATAAAGTATATCAATCAATCAATCAATCAATCAAGCGAAGCCAATTTCGGCTGGCCTCCTCTCGCAACAGAGAGTGCAATCTACTGTTTCACCATAACATGTAGAGGGGCGCTGTTTCACTATTTGTAAAATACTCAATGAGGGAGAGGAGAGGGGAGAGACGGGCCGGCAGCAACACACAGCACAGAAAAATTACCGAAACCAAACGAAGTGTTTTTATTTATTTATTATAAATTATAACTACAATCCAAAAAACAGGGGAAGCCTGGCTTCCCTTGGCCTCCTGGAGAAAACGCCACTGGTGAGCGTCCTGAGTCTTTTGAAATTAAAGTATTTTGTTATACTTTACCTCTGTCTCCTGGGGGGTATACTGCGAAGCAGGATTTTCGCTTAGCCGGCTAAATTCAGGGAAAACTCCGGCTTTCCGGTCCTACGAAGCTGGTTCTCTTTTTAGCAAGCTAGATCTCCATGGTAATATATGCTAAGCAGCTAACCTGGTCGGGACCAGGTTAGGTTGCAGGCTAAGAGCTCAACTCAGTGAAAGCACCGCCTGCTGACCAATCAGAGCTCAGTGTGCGGAGTTTAAAGCGATCAAGTCATATTACAGGAGAAAGGAAATACAGAAAAACTGCCGTCGCAGGAAAGACGGCCGGCAAAAATCACCGACTGTGTGAACGTGAACATTAATAGAATATCACCTCCCATCTTCAGAGCAATCTGACTATTATAACATTAGCGTTAAGAAAGCTTACTTAAATATCGGCCACAACATACCGGATCAGAGTACATTAAGTACAGTCCGCGGCATATCACTTCATAATGTATCATATCTCTCCTTATCTGAGTCAGCTGAGCCGTATCTGGCCGTGCAACACTCACAGTGTCACATACTGTATGCAGAAGTATTATTTTAAGCAACACATAAGTTGACGAAACACTCGAGACAAATGTAATTGAAGTCAGATCGTGTCTTAGACGGGGCAGTGATATCATAAACCTGTTAATGTACGCATTCAAACACTTTTTCTTTTACCAGCTGTATTCACCTTGCAGGTGCAGCTATGTGGCTTTTATCCTGGATAAAGTGTTTAAGTCATGGATGTTTAAAGTTTAACTTCTTCATTTTTGACTAGTATTAAAGTTCACTTTTCATTCAGGAAGTATGACGCTGCGCTGTCAGTGCGCTTCTCCATGTTTGTGATTGGTCGATTGCTCCAAATACCACCCCTTTCATGTGAACGCGCACCTAACTAGATAGGACACGGCTGGTTTGAGCGATCCACTTGATAACCAGCGTCGTAGTACAGTTTAGCGAGAGCGCGTATGTTTTGGATTAGGCCAACCGGCTAACTCAAACATATCCAGGTTAGGTTGAACCAGGTTCGCAGTATAGGCCCCTGGAGTCGTGCATTTGAGTCCAACTGCCTTGTGTCTGAAATTCGTAACAGCGGCGGATTAACCCACATTTGGTGCTCTAGTGTGTATTTGGGGCAGCATGATGCTGTATGTGCGATTTAGTAAAAAGTCATAGACACCAATATCACTCAGCCCAAGTTTAAAGATACTGATATTTCCCTTTAAGGTTCTTATCATGTTTATTACTATTGTGCTTTGGAAATGCATATCAGTATTCCTATAACCATTTACAGTAACCACCAACCAGGCTGAGTCCCATCTCCAGCACTGGGAGCCATGCTGATAAATCAGTGTTTATTGAGCTTACTCATGAACTAAAGCATTTACATCCCACTGTTTGATTTTATGACGTATAGTGTTTTGCCGCTTATTGTTAATAAATAATGTGACCTGCTGAGCGTATATTAAACATTACACAAGTCCATGCTTCTGATATAAGGTATAGTAATGTTAAGCCCTATACAACCCTTACTAACCTCATGAGTTTGCTAATGGTAGCTATTGTTTGCTTACTGCTAATGTTCTGTACAACAACAACAACAACAACAACAACAACAACAGCCTTACCATTTCAGCCAATGTTTGAAAAATCATTATGTTAGCACACATTTGTTGCTGCTAAATGTAAAGTTAGCTAACATATAGTTAATTATATTGAAATATTAAGATATTATTGTTTACTTTGGTCTTATCAATGAAGGTCGTGTGGCTTTTTCAAAGAAAATGTAAGCTAACGTATCCTAATGATTGTCACTCACATTTTCAAAGATTGAGGCATTTATAATTAATATAAAATACATTTAATAGAATTAATAGAATACTTAATTGATTGGATGATAATGAGGATAGTTTTTGTTGCAGTATCAATGCAGGTTTTATGGTAATGTTTGACAAGAAATACATAAAAAGCAAAACAATTTTGAGTTAGAAGCTGTATCTGTAATGTGTTTGATGTTTTGGGGGAAATATATATGTATATATATATTCCGGTCTGGTTGGAAAAAAGACAGGACACAGGATGTGTAATACATAGATAAATATATGTAAATAAATACATTCAACAGATTTTCAGTCGTCAGCAGCATGTTTACATCTGTGTACAGAGGGTTTATGACCTGCTACAACCAAGCAGTTTACAGACAGGCAGGGAATTAGACATCAACTTCACTTCTGCAATCCTCAACCAATTCAATCCCTGCTGTTTACAATCTGCCATGCCTTACATAACACACAGATTCCCAGGCAGAGCATCACACTGTGGGGTGAGCGCAGCAGGAGAAGAAAGAGTTTTTTCATCCAGCATAAAGTCTCATGTCTCACTGAAAATTGAAATAGCTGACTCTCAACATCACAAAGATCCCAGACATTCATCTGTGCTTGTGAATTGGGATTATTTATCAGGTCTAATATATATGACTTTCTTTTGTAAATGCATCAAAATCAAACAAATATATATCTAAATTCAAGTGGTACACAAATATACAAGAAAACAACTTGAATATTCTCTGAGATTATAAAGTCATTTGCGAGAAATGTATGACTTTGATTCAATCTTGCAAAATTAATCCGATTACCTGACAAAAACGATATGTTTGATCTGATGTTTTTTCGGGGGGGTTATTTGTAACTTAAATCTAGAAAGAGAAATCCGATTTTCTTACTAAACTTTTCTCATAAAAAGGTGAAGGTTTTTATCTTACATGAAATGTCATGGATTATTACCCATTTCTTGTAAATGTATGAATTTGATCCGACTTTTTTGGTTTTTAGATTAAAATCACATTTATTGGGGATTTTGGATGAATAATATATAAAATACAAGTTTAGTTGTGTTTTAACATATTTGTCCATGTATACTGTACTGTAGATGTTGTGCACATAGCTATCTTCTGAATCGTAACATTTCCTGTAGTGAAACGAATGTTCTACAGATATACAATTATATTCAACAATGACAATGATATCATTATTATTTTATTTCGAAAATAAATTATGTGTTTAGTTTGTCTACTTTTGCTATTTTCCCATCTCAAAATACAATCATCTGTGTATATATATGTCTGTCAATGTACACTTTATATCATTTTATATATATTTGTATAACTCTTACAATAAATAACGATATGTGTCCAAATCACGGTTTTGGCTGTGTAGGGACTAAAAGGATACAAATCCAAGATAATCTTTTGAATACTCACTTCATATTTGAACAGAAGTGTTTGTTTAGCTGTGATGTATCGATTTTGGCTGCTAACACAGCCACTTAATGTCTGCTTTTTCTTTTAGAGAACTTTAGCTCTGGGTTACTATTTTGAGTTATGTTCTCGATACAGTGCACATCCCCTTGAGACTTACACCTTTATGCAGTACATTTTCAGAGAGGTCGGAGGTCAAGGCTTCCCTGCAGCAGCTTCCCCAAGGACACTGTGCCGTAGGAGCACATTAGCTTCCTGAGAGGGTTGACCTCCGGGTGATGGAGCTTAGCGCAAGTTCAATAAGGAAGACCTAACACGAGTCACGTACACGTCACTCGATGGCTCCCTTCCCCCCTCATTAAATATGAGGGCATCACCCCTCAGCAGCCAATAGCTGCACATGCTAAATTCCTTAAATGCCTGCTCTTCCTCCCTGTCAGTTGTCATTTGCAGATGACCGCAACCCGCCTCCACCCCTCTCGCCTCCTCCAGGACAAAGCTAAACCTTCCTTCTTCAGACCGGTCTCACCTACTCAGCACCACCACCAGTGTCTAGACCCCGGGGATTTCATCGGAGCGGTGCTTTCCCTCCTAAATAATTATCCTGCAAACCGGGGCCTAATCGCCAAGCACCATTACATCCTCCTGTTGTATTATCATGGCAATCATTTCATTCATATGACGTGTAAACAATAAATATGTAATTCTTACATCACGTCTCTCCGGTTTGAAATGGAGCTGTCAATCATGTGTTTGGCCCCAGTACAACCCAAAGCCCTGCCAAAAAATAGAACTGTCCCTGTCCATGAAATATGGGAAAGAATTCAGTTTGTGCATGACTGAAAGCCTTTATAATTAGCTTTATGCTCTAATATTTTTTTTATGGATGCATTGTGTCAATATTTGCCCAAAGTCCCTAAATAACTGAAAACTACTCATGTTAAAGGAGGGATTGTGAGGTGGCGGGAACTTTTTCTGGAGGGAACTTTGGGATATTTGCCTTAACAGACCATTTACATGCTCAAAAACTTTTATAACACACTACAGGAAAGGTTAAACCCCAAATAGCATATCGAGGCCCCTTTAAATACTTCTGAAGATATAAAGACAGTATAAACAAATACAATTAGACTCATACAAGAACCTTTTTCAAGGATTATTTTCCCAAACATCTCAGTCTTAGTGTTCAAAGTCTCATTCATTAAGCTCTCCCAACTACAGAACCCTGTCATAAATTGCCTGTTTCAGCCTGATAAATCCCACCTGTTCATGAGCAGGTGCACACTCGTACCGTTTGATCATTAACATGCTCGATGCCCTCAAATTGCTCCATTTGCGGTGAAAGTCTAATTAACAAAAAAGTCACGAAAAAGAACTTCACACGGCAGAGTTTCCAGTCCTGCCATCATAAAAGCAGCTGACAAAAGAAAAACTAATTTAGCAGAAGCAGTAGAGGTGTTAGGGGGGGAAATGCCAAATATGGAAGAGAGAGGGATTTATGGTTTGAAGTCTGGTCTAAAATCAAGTTTCACAATTCAGTTTGTAATGATACTTTACGGCAGTCTGCATATAGAGGATGTCAGATCGAGTAAATGGATTACAAAGACCAAAGTCAATGTTAGGTTCTTACATTTGTATTGTATTGTCTAAACCTAACTCACCTAACATAGTTGTAGGCAAATATTCACACCTGCACTCATAAAGTGCATTATTAGAGGACAGCAAAATGACTGAGGAATAAAGAAGTTTAAACATTTGGTCTTAATACTCCGTTTCCACAAACAGCAATAACACTTAATCAACATTAGTATTCACAGTTTGCGACATAAATAGAGCATGGCCTGGACAAGACCTGTTTTAAAGTGCTATGTGTAGTATTTTGTGTTTTAACAGATCGTGCTACTTCAGTCCCTCTTTGTTCCGGAAAGCCAAAGGGAGAATGAGAGACAATATCCAGAGTTTAAAACTTCAGTCGAATACCCATCATCTCACAAAGTTACAATATTCAATCCGTCAGCATTCAAAAACTACAGCTCCCATTAGTTCTACCTGCATGCATTACACCTCATCACAATTTTAGTTTTCTCTCTTATCCAAGATATTCACCAAGACTCTCTTCTAATGTCATCTTTCTACCTTCAAATGTAGCTTTAGAACAAATATAATATAGAACTAGCTTAGAGGGGCTAATGTTAGATATTCCTGTGTAACTTCACATTATAACGTTTATACTGTAACTAGCATCCATTTTATTCCTGCTTTTCGCCAAAGGAGTTACAAATGCCCTCTTTCGTTCATCAAAATCGTTTATATCATAGTTAGAATAAATGTCTGTTCCCTTGTTTCTTGTTGTAAATATTTGTCCTTGTTAATATTTCAAATTGAAGCTGCTATAATGCAAGAAAAATTTACACATTATCTGCCAATAAAGTATTATCATATCCTATAAAATACTACACATACTGTAGCACCTTGAAATATACTGGAACACCTGTTTTACGTCCTCGAAGAATCTTAATTCACAGATTTCAAAGTCAAAAATCTCTCAAAAAGTTTCTCACACTTAATGGTGATTTGCATTTCATATAATAAGTACATATTTGTCTAATATTCTTTAAAACAATTATTTTGTTACAACTTATATGAAAGGGAATAAGGGCTGCTGTGCTTTTGTTCTACACATAACTCCTTGAGAAGTATCCTAATTCCCAAACCTCTGTTTTTCACACTTTATATTAATTATCATTTAATATATAAAGAACACACCTCTCTAAAATTAGTTACTACAACTACTCTGTCCCTTCTTGTCAAGTTAATCGTATTCATGAAATAAGGTATGCTGTGCTTTTGAGTTCGGTGGCAGAACACCCGGACAGTTCGAACCAAAAGAAGCTTTTCCCCCCCGATACTCAGCACTGCTCCTCCCCCAGCGAGTCTGTGTTCTCCCCCAGGTCTATGGAGGCTGACGTGGCTCTCTGGCCCCGTCCTGGACCAGAACCCAGCCCTGGTCCCGGCCCTGGACACTGCCCCCCGACTATGAGCCCGCCTCTAGCTCCGCTGTGGCCAGGGTAGACCTCCACCGTGCTGGAGATGGACTGCATGGAACGGTCCCGAAAGTAGTGGAAGGCCTCCTGGTCCAGGAAGTTCTGCTCCTCGCGCAGGCCCTGCTCGAACAGCTTGCGTTTGTGCCTGAACTCGATCACCGTCTTGGTGTAGGAGTTGAGCGTGGTGACGGAGGCGGCCATGCAGCAGGTGAAGGAACCCCAGGCCATGCTGGAGGGACAGAGACATGTCTGCTTTCAGAAGACTACTAACTTATGATCATCAAACAATGACAAGCCGGGTCATGGTTTTAAAGATGTAAATGTAAGATGTAAACATTATTTTTTTCTGAAATCACCATCCACTTAATAGACAAGAGCGTTTCACATAACATTTAATTTAGACTTTTTTTATCCAAAGCAACTTAGAATAAGTGCAATAAACCATGAAGATATACGTGAAGATCTGAAACGATAAGGACGGGGAAAAATGGCAACTCATTGCATATGTCGAAATAGTGGAAAATAATTAAACATAAAATAATTAAACATAAAAACATAGGGAATAAAACATAGAGAAATAGAGCAATGTCAATCACAGAGAAATAGTGCAGTATAATAGTGTAAAGTCAGTAACATGCTTTGGTAAAGAGATGCCTTTTAACGTATTGGCTTCCCTAATATTGTTAGGTAACGTGTTCCACATTTTTGGGGCGTAGTTTACAAAGGCTGCATCACAGTAAAACTATTTCACCACAAATATTCTCAAATATTGTGTTTACCAAAGTAAGAATTAACTTTGCACAATATCCTACTATTGTCTTCAAATACCTTACATTACATATTATATAGCTGAAACTTTTATCCAAGAGACTTACATACGTACTTTAATAATTTAGTAATGCCTATTTTGGGGTAAGGTATCTTGCCCAAGGAAACTGTGAAATGTTAACTGCAGGGGTTGGGATCAAACTGTAGATTCCTTGATTGGTAGATCATCAAGACCCTGCACCCCAGTCGCCCCTAAGTACCACAGCTGGCCCTTATGTCAAGGAGATCAGGCTGTAATCAAACACCATTGTTCATTCTTCTAACACCAGAGGCTTGATCCAAATTAGACAAGTGGCGGTTATACAGGGTGGCAGCTGTCACCTCAGAAAAATGCCTTGCCACCCCAGTTGGCAGCTTTGAAAGAAAAGTTGTGGCTCATCGGACATTTATGAGAGAAAATCTCTAATGTCCGAGTGCAAGTGAATGCAGCACAAGATGCGAGCCTTGTAACCCCTCCCCCGGCCCTGGCGCGAACGTGGAAATATGATTGGCGGCGATTTCATTTCGGGACGGCGCAAAACAAGAAGCATTCGGACCCAAGCACTGAAGGAATGAGGTATTTGCGGTCTACAATGACAGAGAAGAGACCGTCAAGTTTGGCTGTACTCAGCATTGAATCAAAACGTACTAAAGCTTTAGATCTTAATAAGTTTGTGAGGCGATTTGCTGAACAAGATGGTAATCGCCGCATTCAGCTGTTATAGGCATGCCAACTTGATGCTCTGCTCACGGATGACTCGATGAGCATAACAAAACTGTTAAGATGATGACCTTACGTGTGTATAACATTTTTCTTCTTTGTGGGGTCTGCCCCCAAAAAACAGTTTCAAGTCCTGAGAAAGTCAAATAAGACGGTGTGTAAAACTTCACTGCCCAGCCAAAAAAAGTAACCACTTTGATTTAGCTAGGCCAGTAGTTAAGGACTTTCCACTGGATAATAACTGCAGCGATGTAATGTATATGTTTTAGCTGAACACACGTTTTTTAACCCTAACTGATGCAGTTAGTCACTTCTTTAATGTTTGTTCTTTCTGATGTAAAGTCAAGGTTGTAACTGTTTGCAGTAAAGTCGTGGGGCGCTGAACTGTTCCTTTGGATATTTTGATATATGATAGTAATTACGTGTCTTTCAAATTTGAAGGAGGGTGAGCAAGCATCTTGAGGAACATTCATCATTAACTCCTCCAACAAATATTGTTTATTTAATAATAACACTGAATATGTGAATCCTAACAGTGATTGACAGCTGATAGGAAGTATATGATTGTTAATAGTATCATATTAATTCAGACAAACATCAATGAGACAGTTAATTAATGTACTTATTGCAGCAGTCTGCATAGATGTGGTACCCCTGCTGGTCTAAGAGTGAAACAAACTCATTCAGTTATTGTTCAGTTAAAATTCATTAAATTATGTCTGCCACCTTGTATATTTATATGTAAGGCTTTACTGATGAGCCACAATAATGTCACCTAATGTTATTGAGTTAAAATATAAATATTGTGGCTTTCCAAGTTAACATTGATATGACTGCGATTAAATCAGCATATATTTCTGCCAGGGAATGCCACCCCTCAAAATCTCCTGCCACCCTCTTGCCACCCCATGAATATTTTTCTAGATCCGCCCCTGAATTAGAGGTATATACTTATTATGTGTGTGTGTGTGTGTGTGTGTGTGTGTGTGTGTGTGTGTGTGTGTGTGTGTGTGTGTGTGTGTGTCTGATCTCAACAGTTGGATGTCTTCCTAGAAGCATAGATATTAATTACTTTGATTCCCAGGTCTCTAGGACCTTGGGAAAGGCATGTCACAATTTGCCATGTTTTGTTCACAAGTCCTGATATATCCTATAAACACGTATCGTGTGCGTGTGTGTACTGACCAGAAGGACCAGCCGTAGTCCCAGCTGTGAGGCCTCCAGTCCTCTGGACCCAGACTGACTGTGATCTGAAACACCTGAGTGTACATCATGTGGGCCACCATACCCAAGAGACCTGCAACACAAACGCACACAGAAGTGTAAATATCCAAACATTAACCTGAGACATTGAGGCTTGACTTGTCTGAGCAGTTGCTACGTAAAAGCAGTCAACCTGTTATCACAATGGTTCAAGAAATATGTCTATATATAAAACAGTGGTTCATTCTGTTCAATTAAAGTAAGCTATATGATGTAATGCATTGAAGTTTGGTTCATTACCCATGTTCTCTTCAGGATAACAAGAAATAACTCTTTCACTGTCCTAAATATGACATATTTATGTTGGCCTCTTTTATGTGATGCAGGCTTATTAGTTTTTTACATACAAATAGATAGGCCAAAAAGTAATGAAAACCTACAAATATTTGAGGGTTGGATAACATTTTTAAAATAGCCGGATTCTGATTCTGGTTTGGGACATAGGCCTTTAGTAAGTAATGGTGTGTTTAAACTAAGCTAACAGCAAGTATAATTTGCAACAGATCAGAATTTCTAAGTTCTAGCTGTATCAGCATTCCAACTATCCCTTATGCTACACACAAAATTCTTTATTATTCTGCCGGGTTATTTTGCGCCTCTTCTTCTCCCACATTCCACATTGCAGAAACTCCATTTCAAACCGTTCAGCTCGGTCGGGAATCGATTACTTTTCTTATTCATAACTTTCATAATTCCAGAGATAAATCCGATAATTCATGACATTTTTAACATGGAAGTCAGAAACTCTTCAGACTTGAACAATCTTCATGCAACTTCAACTGCTAACTGCTCCTTCATACTTTCACTCAGAAACCTCATTCCAACTTCAAAATGTTACACATCTTTCTGACATCATTCGTGTAACACAACTTTTAAATCTGATTCGTACTTTTAGAGATATTAAACATTGTTCAGACCTTGGTAAAGAGGCCTTCTTCAGATTTTAGAGTGGAGGACAGATTTAATTTTGCCTTCATATTTTCTTTTAAACCTGCCATAATTCCCAAACCCTACATTCCTGAGACATAATTTTTCATGAGAAACGTAGGAAAACATTTCGTAGCTTGAAAAAAAAAAAAATGAAGCAACATTTTTTAACAAAATGCATCTTGAGGGCATGAAGTGACAAAAACATTCAACATGTCTCCATTAAGGCCCATTGTAAGTTCAGCCTCATCTTTCCCCACCACAGCAGCCACACACCTTTAGTTAATCTGCCAAAAAGGCCACATTATTAACCTGAAAGTACACAACAAGTACACTTCAGATGCTGTAACTCCAATGGACACGGTCCGATCGTCCCCCAAACTTCGCTTGTATATCACCGGTCCATGCCTCAACAGCAATACGAGATCTCACCATAGGCTGTTGCCATGGAAACGCATCCCTCGCCAAAAAACACGATGTTGTCGTAACTGATATGAAAATGGTCAAAACACCACTAGACTTCAGATGACAGTTAATGGTCCAGCCCTCAACATGTCTATGTGCCTTTAGTGAGTTTTCCTCAAAAGCTGTTGCCATGGCTGTTGCCATTCACAGTAAAACACGATATTATATAAATGGTCAAAAAGTGCTCAGACTTCACATGTGTGCTAACAGTCCAGCCATGAAGACAGCTACGTGACAGTTTTGAAATTTCTTCAAATGTTGTTGCCATGGCAACACAATGCTCGCTATGAAACACGGTTTTCTCTTAACTTCAGTGCTCCAAACGGCCCAAGACTTCACAGGTTTGGTAACGATGCAGCCATCAAAACATTTAAGCGTATTATGGGGAGTCATCAAATACTGTTGGCATGGTGACAGATTATTCGCCATCAAGTTAGTTCAAAAGTTTGCAGTTCAAATATTCTGCTGCTTTTCCAAGCCTTTTTACTTTCTTTTCTTCTCTCATCACACATTCAAGCCCCCAGTGTTCATGTATCATTTCAATCTAAATTCTTCACTTTCTTCTTACACATTACATTTCAGCGTAGCAATTCAGCGTCAGCTTTTCAGCATAAAGCATTCCCACTAGCAATTTCTTCAGAAATTGCATTCTCTAGTTGGTAAATGCTTCGCAGAGGATGAACCCTACAGATTTCGTAATAACCCTATCCTCTCTCCTCTTGCACCAACATCAGGGTTTACATTATTAACCCCTCCCTTTCAACGCTTTAAACGAATGCTGCTGTGTACACCCTCAGTGTGTTTCCTATTTTTTACAAAAAGATAATCTGCCTGGATAATTACAATTAACCGAACAACAGTAAATCACTTTCGCTATTCGCAGCTCAACATATTATCAGTAATAAATCAGAACACATATAACGTATGATAATTAGTCATTATACAGCACCAATTGATTAAACATGAGACACCCAATCAATTAGAGATAGGGTAACAATCGCTCATAATCATACAGTAAATCAAGAAAGCCATAAATGTAAATGAGGAAATGAGAGAAATTAATGAAAAGGTTATACATCACAATCTTTATGTGTGTGTGTGTGTGTGTGTGTGTGTACAAATAATTTCTTCTCGACCTTGACTCGTTTTTGTGTGTGTGTCACATGCCAGTGTTATACAGTATTCATTATAGCTTTGATGCTACCCGTCAAAAATGTTTATGTCCAAAATTATATATATAAAGCAGGTTGACGTCATCATGCTTGACCAACACCACTAGGCTTCACCCTTTACCATTGTGACAACCACTTTAGCATAATTTTTAAACATGCTTATTGTCCACTTGGTAACTCAAAAAAAAGTACTATATCATTATGCTATATGGTTTCCCTTTCCTGTAGTGTTATATTGGTTTTTGTGCAGGCTAAAATCCCAAAGTTGAGAGAGTTGCTCTCCCGCACACTTTCATGGGTGAAAAGAGGTGCTGCAGCACAGGCAGAATGAGAAAAATAAAGAGCTTTTTGAACATGTCACAGTAGAGGCACAAAATAAAAATATGAACCTAAATTAACACAACCTTTACATTGAGGTCAAGATAATTATTTTGCTTGTTGTGAAAAAAAATCACTTTACACACTTAATTAATGATGTAGTGTTTATCATCTTTTAGGTATAGTGCCTGTAAATGTGCTTTAATGTGAGGAAAGGATAGCCGTTTGCAACATGGTTGAAATGGAGCCAACTTCTTGTATAAGAGGTTTAACATGAGTTGGGGGAAGAAATCCTACAATCCTACACAGCGACAGCTTCCAGGGGATAACCTCTGACCATGGGCGACCTCTGACAAATCTCCAACTACTTATCCTCATGTCTGAATGTGTTAAAATAATACGATGTGCACTACTTCCCCGGAGGAACGGCCATAAAAGGTTAAGAGGTTTCGCATGTCTTTTCAGGCGTCCCATCTTACCCGACAGCACGGTGAAGACAGCGGCGAAGGCGTTGAGTTTAAGTCCGTCGATGACGTTGTTTGAGTGGAAAAGCTCGAGGCACATCAGACTGAAGCCAACCACCAGCAGCAGGATATAGAGCACCTCGGACACCACCGACAACCACAGCACACCTGCAATACACACATTGCATATTGCAAAAATAATTACACAAAAAGCAAAACAAATAGCTTCAGGCTAAAAATACAGGGTGAATACTGATAACACAATGGCAGAGGACTATTTGGCAATATTTCGGATTAAAACCCAATGTAGGTAGGTAGTAGCAACCTGAAAGCGATGTGGTAATCTGTAAATGTTTTGGTTAAGATCAGTACGTGCTCTTCAGATATCAAGAGTCAGCCTATTGAGTAGCTAACCCTACTGAGTTCTCACTTTAAAACAGGTCAGAAACATAAAGAAATGATCCATAAAAGTACGTTTTCAAACACTTTTTTTTGTTGAAAAAACTTGAGAAAACTTTGAGAAAACTCTACTTGGATTGCGGGAATTTGTGGCATCAAACACAAACATCACAACAAAACACACAAACATTGAAATATGAATACAGAACTCAAGTGAACATATGAGATAAAAACAGACTTCACACATTTAAAGGCATAGATCCCAAAACACACAAACATCCACACACACACACACACACACACACACACACACACACACACACACACACCACACACACACACACACACACACACATTTACACACACACACACACACACACACACACACACACACACACACACACACACACACACACACACACACACACACACACACACACCTTTGTACATCAATTACAAGCTAAAGAACACATCTAACTTTAAGATTTTACATGAGCAATACAAACCTAAAGTTATCTGTCTCCTATAATCTTCTATGTGACCTCAATGACTGTTCAAGTGATCATTTGAACAAGTCAAAATAGAGCTTTTTAACAATGTGCTTAGTTACCACCTCTTAAATGATTGGCAATGGGAAGCTTCTTAAGTTTACTTTTATGTGAATACAAAACCATAGTGAAACAAAAATGCCATTTGACAATCAAAATAACTACATTTCACAAATGTTTCCAATTGAATCACAACATTTCGAATGCCAATATGTATTTGTTTCAAGTGTCTATTTTCCGTTCTTTGTAACAGATCACTTTGAGATCATAGCAGAGATTGTTGTAGTGTAAAGTAAAAAACAATATTCCTTACTGCATGGCTTATATTACATTGTTCTCAAATGATGATCTTAAGTAGGAGTGTGTCTGTATCAGGCATTGTCTTTCAGATGACACACAAAGAGCAACGGGATAAAAACATCAAACTGAAACTAATAATCCACCAAAATCAATGTTGTTGCTAATCTTTGACAGATCCAAGACTGTGATAAAAAAAAAGCCGACCCCCCCAACATTCATTATATGGAAAATAACTGCTTTTTTGTGCATATTTTTCATAGAAAACACAAATTCATGTTTTCAAACTGGCAGTTCAAGGGTTAAAATCCTGAACATAATTTAACATTTGGTATTTTTGATCAGGACTGAAGTTGATTGAAAGATTTAACCCCAAAAAGTTTTTTTAAAAATTAATCTGTTGTCATTTTAGAGCAGTTTTTTTAAGTGGACATTTTTGTCCCGAATGACTAATTTGTATCTTTTGTGTTCAATCTGATTTTGTGCAAAAAGTAATAATGCAAAGAAATCCATTTTGATGCTAATCTTTGACATATCCAAGACTGTTATAAAAAAAAGAGCCAGTCCCCAGATATGTATTTTTGGGAAAATAACACATTTTCTCTGTTTTCATCATGAAAAAAAACAGCGGATTCATGTATTCAAAATGGCATTTAGAAGGTTAAAATCCTGAAAATGATTACATTTTTGGTATTTTCTATTAGGGCGGAAGTTGCTTTGAAGATTGAACCCAAAAAAGTTGTGAAAAACACCTTTTAATATAATGTTTTTTGCAGTGGAAATGTTTGTCTCGAATGACTAATTTGCGTAGTCCAATCGAATGATACCGGAGGGCAGAGGTTGCGCTATACTTTTTCGCTGTCCGTCATTTTGACGGACATGATCGTAAAACTTCCGTCAAAATCCAGAATTACCCGTCGGCCTTTACACAACTCTGGGGGGGGGGAAGCATGCTCGTGAACTGTCAACGGGGGGGGGGGGGCAGTTCAAATGTGCCGTGTTATGCATGGCTGTTGCACCTCGCGGGAGCGTGTAAGGCGTAAAGCCAAAACTCACTGACATTTCAATGATTTGTACGGCACAGTTAGGTTTGGAAACGGTATAATTAACACGCATAACATAAGCATAAGCATGCATAACACGGCATTATACCGGAGCCTCGCTGCGGGGAAACTTTGGCGCTGTTCCGAGTTTGTTCTAATCTGTCAAAATGACGGACTGCTTTCAGATTTGTCCGTCATTGTTAAAAAAAATCCGTCATAGACGGAAAATATTCGGTTAACGCGACCTCTGCCGGAGGGTTACAAAAAAAATCTGATTTCATATCGCATTAACACCATATCCCTACATGCATTGCGGCTAAAACATCCAATCAGTGAGCTTAAACCAACTGAGGATCTTGGGTAATCAGTTCAGTGGCTGTGTATCGCAATGATGCTCGAAATGTCCCTTATAGGCCTATGTCTGTTTCCGGTTATTTTTATTTTGAAATTCAGTTCCTGACGCCAAAAAAGCCCGAGATGATGGAATTAAACAAATACATAAAAACAAGGATAATTGTGTGTTATTGGTGAGTAAATAACAGTGTGTTATTTAGAAAAGAATAACAAATTAGAAGGAAAAAAAGATTTTAAAAAATACAGATTTCAGTATTCTGAGGCTCTGAGCCCCATTTATTTTCCTCACAGACGACGAAAAAAGTCAGACATTATACGATTTAAAATAAAAACAATAATCGTGGCTTGATATTGAGTAAGAACATGTTTTATGAACCCCACAGCTTCCGGTCTTCCAAGACCCGAACGGACAAAAAGACGTGCTGCAGGCACGAAACACACTACCAATAGAAATACATTGCTTTTAAAATCGTTCTGTGTGACACGAAAAAAAGGGGAAAATCGTGTTGGTGAACACGAATCAATAGATTAAATGTCGTGACTATAACACGAAATGCCGTGAGACTGGGTTGGAGGAGCTGTGAGCTCTGAGGGCTAACAGCTAACGGCTGATGTTGGTTTTGTGTTTTGCATTGAAGATGACGTCACGGCTCCAACTACATTGCGTTACTATAGTTACTACCCCAGTTCCTAAACTGTAATGGAAAAGCAGCATAAAGTGAGCCTGACCTACCACGCCGTGCGGGGCCCTGCAGTGGAAATGCGCCATTAGAGAGGTCTCGTCCCTTAGCTTATCACGTACAATGTGTTGGAGCGCTAGCCAATAGAAGCGTGATTGTTACATAGTGATGTCATTAAGGTGCTGTTTACACGAGAACGCAAATGGTTGTATCCGCTACTTTTCTCTTTCGTATAGCCCGTTTGTTCACACGAGGCCGTAACGGAAACACGGAAACGGACCCCGCAAACAATAACGGGTCCCAAGGTGGATAGATCTGCAAACGGAACGCTCTGGGGGGCCAAACGGCTCTGTGTGTACGCCCTATACCAGGGGTACACAAATACAAATCTTAAAGGTCCAAAATAAATGTTTCAATAAGACAAAGGTCCGTTTATTACGGTCATTCAAACTTTTAAACAATTGCAACAAGATTCTTAACACGAGGTTGCAAAAACAAAAATAATCTGTATGCAGCAGTTTTCATTGTTATTGTGTCTGTGCTTGATCCCTCAGAGTCGCAGTATAAGAGCTGCACAGCCCCCTTGTGTGTCCACTGAGGTTCGTCAGGCCCAACACATCTTCAACAAACTCCCCCTTTGCCTCATCATAAAAACTCACAAACACCAGCAACTGAGCATTGTCAGTGGTGTCAGCGGACTCACCCACAGCTAAGGAAATGCACTGTGCATTTTTTATTCCATCACAAAGCTGATTAATCAAATCACCAGCCAGTATTTATGTTCTTCTGGTTGCTGTGGAATCTGAGAGGGGATTTGCTTGATTTGACCTGTTATTTCCTCTTTTTGTTTGCCTTCAACATGGTCTCCATCACTTCAGTCATGCATTCTTTTATACTTCAGTTATTATCCAGTGGAAAGTCCTTACCTACTGGCCTAGTTCAATCAAAGTGGTTACTTTTTTTTGGCTGGGCAGTGTAGTTTTACAGACACTCTTATTTGACTTTCTCAGGACTTAAAACAGTTTTTTGGGGGCAGAACTAAATATATTTACCCACGTAAGGTCATCATCTTAATAGTTGTGTATGCTCATCCGTGAGCAGAGCATCAAGTTGACATGCCTATTACAGCTGAATGCGGCGATTACCATTTTGTTCAGCAAAACGCCTCACAAATGTATTAAGATCAACAGCTTTAGTACGTTTTCAATCAATGCTGAGTACAGCCAAACTGACAGTCTCTTCTCTGTCAGTGTAGACCACAAATACCTAATTCCTTCAGTGCTTGGGTCCGAATGCTTCTCGTTTTGCGCCGTCCCGTTCAAATGAAATCGCCGCCAATCATATTTCCATGCTCGCGCCAGGACCGGGGGAGGGGTTACATGACGTGCATCTTGTGCTGCATTCACTTGCATTCGGACATTAGAGACTTTCTCTCATAAATGTCCGACGAGCCACAACTTTTCTTTCAAAACAAAGCTGCCAACTGGGGTGGCAGTAGTGTTAATTTCGTTGACTAAAACTATGACGAAATATGTTCGTCAACGACCTTTTTTTCCATGACGAAAACGAGACGATGACGAGACGGCACCGACGGCAGTAAACAATAACTGTAACGAAATCATCATGCAATATCGTTGGCGAAAAGTGACGAGACGAAAATGTAGTTTACTAAATAAAAACTATGACAAAATCTCTCTTTACTTTCGTTGACGAAAAATGAGGAGACGAAATATTATCAAAGATAACGTTAAATCTCTGATAGTCAGTTTTTCTCCCAGCAGTTCCATTTCCGGTGCTGCGGCAGAGCAGCAGCTGTGTCTGTGGGGCGCGCGGCGGTACATTTGAATTACACCGGGCAGCAGCACAATATGAACTGTCAGGAAGACTCGGGTCTAACTCATTGTCTAACTAACCTTATTTAACAGAAAATAAAATGGCAACAACAGGGTTTAGGAGCAGTGGTCGCGTTAACCGAATACCCCCCCGTCAGCGCGAGTGAGTGATACATTGTGCACTCGACGGATAATAATGGATTATGACGGAAATGTTACGATCCTGTCCGTCAAAATGACTGACAACGAAAAAGTCTAAAGCCACCACTGCTTGGGAGAAAGAAACGATGTGATATTTGGGCCCATTTTCGCTACAATGAGGCGGAGAAAAAAAGCGAATGCATTGTTTTATCAGAAGGGAAGCAATGTGGCCACAGCTGGTAAAAACACCACAAACCTGACCAGATACTCTCTGCAAAGCTGCTTTCTTAATCATTCAACCTGTGTTTTTCATTAAATAAGGACAAGATAATCTTATTTATTTATATATTAAAATGACAAATTATTGGTTTTGGCTAGACTAGTTTGACTGAAATGTTCTATATAATCTGATGACTAAAAAAGACTCAACAGTTTTCATTGACTAAAATAATTAGTTTTCTTTGACTAAAATAAGACTAAAATGCTCAGACTTTTAGTCGATTAAATCTTGACTAAAATGTTTACTGTTTTAGTCAACTAAAATAAGACTAAAATGCTCAGACCTTTAGTCGACTAAAACTTGACTAAATAAAAACAGGATGAAGGTGACTAAATATGACTAAAACTAAAAAGGAAATTTAACACAGGACTAAGACTAAAACTAAATAAAAAAATAGCTGACGAAATTAACACTAGGTGGCAGCTGGGGTGGCAAGGCCTATTTTTAGGGTGTCAGTTGCCACCCCCGGTAGGTGAAACTAGGCTACTAGCTACAGTACAGATGGAACTAGATGAGCTGTTAACTCTCGCTCTGAATTTTTTTTTTTTTAAACTCTCGCTCTGAGGTTGAAAGAGACGAGACACACATTTTTCCCACCCGCATTCCGCGACGACCCGCCCTACTGTGCCTCTGATTCGCAGATTGTTTGGGGGGGAAAAACGCTGACGGGATGCTGAATGTGATTGGACCAATGGGTTGACAGACACACACAGACAGTGGAACAGGACATGCAGAGCGCTGTTTGCAGTCTATGGACATAGCGGATCATTTTGACTCGTTGCGGCGATGTCTCGCAGATAACACAGATAATACATATGAAAAGTATAATTTGCTCAGAGTCCAGAGACAGTTGTGGTTCGGTCCGGATCTGGACCGGAGTCTGGACTTTGAGGATACCTGCCCTATACGATCATTTCCTGATAACGATGAAGCCATAGCCCCACCTCTCCCCACCTCTGCTGCTCACTGCTGTAGCATGGTCAGGAGCTACTACTACTGCTACTGACCATGCTACAGATGTTAGTGAAAAATCTACAACTCCTCTACCACAACCATCAGCAACAAGTGGAGGTGGAGAATTACATGAACTACATGTTGCTAAATCCACCGCGGGGCATAAACAGAAGGGCAACCATGGCAACCATGCTCGGGGGTCTTCTTCGCTGCTTTTGGTGTATTTTGTGGCAGAAGTACAGCACCACTTACAGGCCCGGCATATGTACTACAGCGTCTCCAGAGCTCCCGAGCGGTCTCGTGTGAACTCTCTCTCTCTCTAGGTCGTCCTCAGACGAGCCCTCCATCGTCGCTTCCAGTCATCCCGGTTCTCCATACATCTGGCCAGTTCATTGGTACTTTGTGCTCCTGCGTCGTTCTTGAGTACGTCCACGTATGTTTGTGCGGGACGTCCTCGTGACCGATGCCCGTGTGTTGGTTCCCACAGCACCAATTTGCCGGCTGGCAGCTCTTGATGCCTTTGGCAATGTCCTGCTAGTCTCATTCTCCTGGCTGCAATTTTCTCGCTCACCCTTGGTATTCCCTCGTACAGGATGTTGTTGGTTACATGTACACTCTTGCTGATGTTAAATACTGCTCGCAACATTCTGGTGTAGCATCCGTCTAGAGACTTTTGCAGGGTTGGCTTCAGGGTCCAGCATTCACTGCCATAGAGGAGAACAGACTCTACCGTTGCATAGAAGAAGCTGAGTTTGATTTGACGGGGGAGGTTGGAGTTCCATACACTGGTCATGCCGTTCAGGGCCCTCCATGCAAGTGCCTTCCTCACCTTAAGATCTTGCTCGGTTGAGTTGACCCATGAGCCCAGGTACTTGAAGTCCTTGACTTCTTTAAGCACAGTGCCTTCTGTTGTTGTCAGAGGTGGATGTTCGGGTAAGATGTTATAGGTGATAACCTCAGTTTTCTTGGCGTTTAGCCTAGGCCAACCTTGGCACACTCTGACTCCACTCTGTTCAGGAGTTCCTGTGCTTGCTCCACGCTGTCGGAGAGCAGGCTGATGTCGTCCGCATAGTCCAGGTCTGTCAGGACTACTGTGGGGTGTCGTCTCGACCTCCTTGGTGTTAGAGTGAAGCCGAGATCCTGCTCTCGTCCACTGATGGCCTTCCTGAGCGCGTAATCCAGGACCATGATGAAGAGGAAGGGGGCCAGGGTGTCCCCTTGCATTACCCCAGCCAGGATGTCAAACTCCTCGCTGTTGCCATCTGGGGTCACCACCCTGGCCCTTGTTCCTGCGTACATGGTCTCTATTGCCCGGAGTAGATTGGGAGGGACACCGTAGGCCTCAAGGATCTTCACCATTGTGCTTCTGTGGATCGAGTCAAATGCCTTTTTGAAGTCGATAAAACACAGTACAGCAGTCAGGTTATCCTTTTTCACCTCCTCGATCATTCTCCTTAGCGCCAAGATCTGGGCTGCGGTGGTTCTCCCCTCTCGAAAGCCATTCTGGTTCTCCCTCAGGTGAGGATCGATGGCGTGCCGTATCCTGTTCAGTATCATCCGGTTGTAAACCTTTGCGGTGATACATGTCAGGCTGATGCCTCGGTAGTTGTCTGGCTTTGAGAGGTCTCCAGCTTTAGGCACCGGGATGATGTTGGAGAGAGACCATATATCAGGCTGCATGTTGTGCAGTAGAGCGAGGTTGCAAAAGTCTAGGATGAGGTCATCGAGATCACAGTACTTTAGGACCTCCGGGGGTATGCCATCCGGCCCAGCACTTTTGCCCTCTCTCACTGTGGACTTCGCCCTGGCAAGCTCAATGGCTGTGAAGGGACCAGGTTCTGGAGGAAAGCTGGTATACTTTCCTCAGCTCCATCCGCTATTGTGCCCAGCAGGCTTTTGAAGTGGTTGAACCGGGTCGTTACCCTCTCCTCGGGGCTGTGTCCCTCAACCTGTCCCTCCTTAGTCCTCTTCCGCCCAGTCATCGGATTGATGACCCTCCAGGCCTCCCCATATTGCCTTTCACCTTGCGCTGCCTGCACTCTTCGCACACTCTCCATCAGTTCCTCCCCTTTGATGGTGTCATAGGCACTGAAGAGAAACTGTTTGGCCTCGTTCAGTACCTCGTGTGAACGGAAGACTTTTTTTATATCGTATTCGGTTCGTTTGCGTTTCGTATGCATTTGCGTGTAAATGGGGTCCAAGTGTGTTGGAGAGAAACTCAACTAAACCTATTAAAACTGTTTTTGAATCAAGCTGAGGCTTACTGGCATTTTCACTTAATATATTCATTGTTTCCCTTATAATTTTGATAAAGCATTAGAATGCATTATATAAAGCACTTAGAGTCTACTTAGCACTCTATAAAATGTAATCTACAAGTAACTTTCTTATTAAATAAAGAGTCTTTGTTGACCTTCACTTCTGGTGCTTTTGTGTGTGGAAAATGACCAGATTTCCATTTTGTTGTTCTTCTGCCCTAACTGCAGACTGAAGGTGGGGACGTTGAATTGTCCTTCCATTTATTCTGTTTACATACATTCATCTAGTGTTGGATGACAGAGATACTGCGATGAATCTCTAAAGGATGATGATACATTTCTCCTCTGCAGGCAGGACACAACCCCTACATGTCAAAACAAGGTGAAGTATTTGTTTCTGATCTGGTAGGGGAGGGGGCGTTTGATATCCATCTTCTTGTCTGACACTCACTGGGCCCTCGGGTTGTACAGGGCTGTACAAAAATCCCATCAGAGCAGAGAGAGACATTTTGCAGGATGATGAACACGTTTTACAACCCTACTGTACTTCTTCACGCTCTCCTCTAAAAATGTGAAGATTTTTAGAGGAGAGACGAGTTGTCATGCCCTCAGGATTCACTCTTACCAGCAGAACTCGCACATCTTTCTATATTTATATTTTCTAAAGTCAGAAGCTTCTCTTGAATACACAATCTTTAAGTAAGTTTGAGAGAGGTTAAGGATCTCCAAACTGCTAACATAAGACACAAGACATTGGGTGCAATTACAAAGGGTCAAATTTAACTAAGAGAATTTGTAAGAAGATTACTTGAATATTTTAGAAGTTTGTTCACACATTGTTCATTGTTTCATCGGATTGTGTTAAATGCAGACTAGTTTCCTTACTAAGGATGTTTCTTTACAACACAACTGCATTGTCGTATAGTTTTTGAGAGTGTTTTCTTTTTTACATATACGTTTCTAAACACACACTCGAGACTCTTAATCAGGTCTTCGTTCTCTGCAAATATCAACATTGACACTCTTTTATGCATGTCCGTTTATTAAATTAAATGTTTATTTTAAACCAAACCACAATCTTTGACTGAGAAGCTTTGTTGTGTTTTTGTTTTAAGGTGTTAAAAACAGTCCCCGTAATCGTGGAGAAAACATGTTTTTCTAAATGATTGATTGAGGATTTGGTTTAGTTGTACTGTATAGGAATGTCAATTAGAAAAAGACAGGATGGGACAGATGATATGAGCTGAGGGTTTATTTCAGACATAAAGCAAGTAAAAATAATTAATCCACACAAGCAGAGTTTAGTGACTAAAAGTCATAAAGTTCTAACTAAACCTGAGAATGAACTAAATTCATTCATCATTAAAACTTAAGAATATTGTTTGCTAATAAAGCCATAGTCATTTAAAGGACAGTATTCACAACAGACAGAAAGAAGGATATAACATCTGGATCTGAAAGAGACAAATACTTAAAGTTTCTGTTTCATGATATGAAACACCAAAGTCTGAAGAAATCTCTGAAAAATGGAGCAGGAGAAAAGAGGATGAGCAGAGACCTCGGGGGGACGTCGGTGATAAAGGTATCCACTAAGCACTTTACGATGTCAAGGTGCAAAACTAATGTGACGTCTGCTCAGATCATCTGGAGGAGAAACACACCTGGGGCTGAACCCTTCAGGATGACAAACAGCGTGATGTTTTCTCTTGAGAAACCTGCTATGCCGTCGGCACGGTTCTATGGTCTGTCCAGACTGAAATATCTTAACAACTGCTGTTGCAACGTCATGAAGTTTAGTTCAGACATTGGGGTTTCCCTCAGGATGAATTGTAAACACATTGATGATCCTCTGTTTTTCAATCTAGTGCCATCAACAGGTCAATAGTGTGGTTTATGACTTTCATCAACTCTCGCTGTACTTTGTTTTTACCATCACAACTCATGTTAGCGAGATTGTGATATGAGACCAGATATCCTCGTACCCTGGTTTTAAGGTCTATAATTTTATATAATACCTAATGTTTTTAAGGTAGTATTATAACAACTCAGGTGACTCAGGACAGCTGATTGAAATCGGGACTGTCTCAAGTTTTCCGAACGCCTAATCACCCTCATTTCGTCTCTCACTTTACTTCGTCTTACATTTTGATTTGTTACATTTGATTTTTGCACCTTGTACTGAAAAGGCAACCTTATGGTCTGAGAAGAGAAACCAATGCTAAAATAAGCAGAATAAGCAACAACAAAATAGACCAGTGTCTCACCTCAAATAAATAAATAAAATGAAAAAAAGTTAGATTTATTGATACTTTAAAAACTAAGAAAACTGTAAATAGTTTTATTATGGCCGATATGTTTTGCATTTCTCAGGTGGGCTTAGTTCTGCCGGTGCAGTCTTGACCACCGCACAGTTTATAAAGTCCTGGCTCTGGTCCCAATTTGATTTGTGTAATCAAATTTGTGTTGTCGGTTTTTCATTAAGAATGAACTTGGCTGTGAGTGAAGAGCAGCTGTGTGTTATAAAACACAGCAGTGATCATGCAGGGCTCAAAGGAAGGCAGATTAACATATTATATCCTTGTGTGAAAAGCAAGGTTGCCCCACTGGATGCACCATATCACTGCTCACCACCGCTCCCTGCAAAACACTCCTGCTCTTCTTCCAGATGGCATGCACAGATGAAACCATCAGAAACATTCATTATTAACAACCTGCTCTGCATGGAACAGAGAATTAGAGGCTACGCCCACCTGCAGCAGAAATATTACCACTCAAATATACTTTTTATGAGCTGCAGTATAAGATAATAAGCTGCTCATGTCTGCAGTTATGAATACACATATGTATTAGGGTCAAATTCAAAAACAAATAAGACAAGAAGCAAGTACTGTAAGGCCAAAGGCAGCAGTTGGTGGGAAAACATAATGTATGTGTAAATGTAAAGAAACTTAGGACACACTGTTTTGTATGATATGTTACGTTTCACATATTCCACACATCAATATATTATAAAATACATTAATAAAGTATACAATATGTATTCTACTGTACAGTATTAAAGTTTACATCCTGTTTCACCTTTTTTCAATTGTATGTGTATACTGTATATTTGCCTATACTTGCAACTTAGCTGCATCGTTATTCGTCTTGCACTAGTTTATTAATTAATTTCCTGTTATTTCAGAATTGTTTTACATGTTGCAATTTTAGAGGAGCCTAAGTTAAAGTGTGAGAAGCTATTATGCTTTTCCTGTAGTGTGTTATAAATGTGTGTGTGCATGTAAATGGTCTGCAAAGGCTAAAATCCCAAAGTTCCCTCCAGAGGAAGTTTCTCTCCTGCCTGAAGCTTCCATTGGACTTTTTTGTTTACTTCCCTAACAGTGATGTCACTATGTAACACTCGCACTTAATTTGACTAGCTTCTAACACATTGTACGTGATAGGGCAAGGAGCGGGACATCTCTAAGCGGTTGACCAATCACAACAGAGCCGGCCAGCTAACCAATCAGAGCAGACTGGGCTCTGGTTTCAGACAGAGGTAGAAAAGAGGTGCTACAGCACAGGCAGTATGAGAAAAATACAGAGCTTTCTTTTTTAACATTAAAGCATGTCACAGTAGAGACACAAAATACTAATATGAACTTGAAATTGAGATTTATATGTCCTCTATCATCAATCATTTTCTTGATAGATACATTTTTTGTTTTATTCTGGGAGATTGGTTTGAATCTGAAACCTAAATCAAAACAGAAGGCATTATCTTCATTTTTGTTGGGAGCAGGTTTACTCTAACATCCATAAATCAAAACTGACACGTTGGAAAAATTCTGAGCTTGTTTCATTTCAATTAATACATGTCACTTTCCTTTTACTTCCTCCTCTGTCAATATAATTATGATGAAGGCCTCAGGAAGCCTCAGTTAAATCAGCCCGGAGAAAATATGAAACCTTTGGAATAGAAGGTTAAGTCTGAAACGGTTTTGACGGATAATCGGGCACAAATGGGATTGGCCAGATGTTTTGAGGCAAAACATTAGAATGTGTTTTTCATTCCTTCTATAACTGCCTCCACCTTTTCAGATGTGTCTATGGAGGATAGTGAGTAAATAAACACAGGAAGTACATCTTGAAGAAGGTCCCATTTGCCCTGTTATCAACCAGTTTTCATTTCATTCTCCAAATAGATTTTCTACGTTTTCTGATCAGAATGAATTATCAGCCTCAATGATTTGAGATTAAACAATGTAGATTTGAAAAAAGGAAACGTCATACTTGTTTCTTAAAGAATAATGAGCCCTTAGTGCAGACTCCACCTTAGTTTGCAGTCTCTTAGAGGAGGACTAGGTAGAAGCACAGACTGCTCCTGGAAAGATGTTGGTTAAAAAACAGTTTTCACCCAAAAATAACAGCATTGTTTTTTTTGTTCCCAAGCTCTACGGCTGTCAGACTGAGTGGTTTATAGTTTATAGTTTATAGTTTATTAGGATCTGAGTGGTGATGCTCATTTAGACAAATAGTGAAAGCGACAACCTTTCAGTTGGTTGTAATTGTGAAAAGCATTATCAAACACAAATATAAAGTAGCACTAACAGATAATGAAATCCAAGGGAGCGTCACTAGTCCGTCATTCAACAGTGGTAGAATTAGAATTGGAGGGATGAAACCCTCTTTAAGCGTCACACATACAGAGCACACAGCGCACACAATGAAATGTGCTTTTAACCCCTCCTAGCACTAGGAGCAAAGCCAGTGTCCACATAGTGCCTTCCTGACAGAGAAAGGCACTACAGTATGTGGACACTGGCCCTAATGTCCTTTTGAAACGACTGCTTTATGTCAACAAAGCGTGTGACTTTGACCTACCGACAGTATAGTATACTATATAGCAGTGACCACCAACTGGCGACCCGCGGGCCACATCCGGCCCGCCAGACATTCTCATCCGGCCCGCACGACGGGGGTGACTGTGGCGTTGGCGGAGTGGTTACTGCGTTCGCCCCCCACCCATTTCTTTGTTTACAACGTCTCGTGAGTAAGGTGCAGTACCGGAGTCCAACAGAGAGGCAGCAGCTGCGGGACAGTAGACTGCGTACTGCGAAACCTTCCCTCCCCTGAAGAAGAAGTGATCCTTCGTTGTGAAGAGTCTGGTTAATGCGCTCCGCACCACAGCAGTAGCCCCGCTGCGACAGAGTCCAACAGAGAGGCTGGAGCTGCGGGACAGTAGCCTAGAAGCAGGGTTGGGTTGTAACGGAAAACATAACGGCGTTACGTAATCAGAATATAAAAATCAAGTAGGCTAACTGTATTCAGCTGGCGTTACATTTGAAAAACGAGTAATCTGATTACAGTTACTTTCGTAAACCTGAAGTGAATACATTTTGGAATACTTATTGGAATTATTGGTGGAAAAGTTTCCTCACAAAATGTCATATTCATTACCGTCAGAACTGTGTGCATGCACACTGCACAGCGCTGCAGCATGTCTGTGAGCGAGAGAGAGATGCAGCGTGTCTGTGAGGCCCCGCCCCCGCACGCAGATGAGAGAGAGAGAGATCTCTTTTAAAATATATTGAAAGTTAGAAACGGAGATGGTTGGATAAAATGTGCAAGATAACGTTTATGTATAATTTCTTTATTGTCGAAATGATGACATTTCATAACGGGATGAAATCAAAGAGAATGGCCTGCTGCTGCTGAATGCATAGGGCAAGTGACTGGACAAAGTTTTAAAAGTTATTACATCGTTTCAGATAATAAATAATAATGATAATTCATTCTATTTAAGGGCGCCTTTCAAAGCACCCAAGGACACCTTACAATTCATAACATATTCCAAGGAAAGGTTTTAAGACAGTACAAAGAATGCAGTCCGGGTGATGTTTTTTATGTGGGTGCAGATGAGAGAGCTGTCCAGAATGACACCAAGATGTTGTGTTTGCAGCCTGTCCTCCTACAAAAAACGACCATATAGGTCGATTGTTCAGCAGCTAAATACACCCAGAGACACGTTTTAAAGTGTAGCCCCTCTAGTGGTCGTGTAAGAAACAACATGCTCCTGTCGATTGCAAACGCTCCGGAGGGTCGCTTATTCACAAATAACCCTCTCTGGAAAATCCTAAATTGTGGAATAGTTTGGCCATTAAAATGCTTTTTTATTAGATTTCTAGCGAGAAGTGTATATTGTACTTTTATAATCCACGTCCAGTGGATGTGTAGGATCTACAGTTTGATAGATATACGAAGATGATTTGAGGTCTCGCCAGGAGAACGTGTACTGTATATGGGGCAACTTCCATGTAAAGTTAGCGTGGGTGAAAACAGTATTTCCGGTCTCGAAGTTTTCATAATAAAACCGGAAGTATTCCCCACACTGTCAAATGATTACGCAGTGATATCTCCATTACTCATCCACTAAAAAACATCAGTTTATCCTTGTTAATTACACAATATTGATTGGTTTAAATTGTGTACAATGCTTTTGTGTTTTTAACCTTCGATTCGGAGAAACAAATTGTTTTTTCGGAGTTTAGACACGACAGAGTTTCCGAAGACACTACACTACCCAGAATCCCCAGCTATCGTTTGGGACTACAACATCCGCCTTGCTTTACAAACCCCGTGATTAGCCCTCAAGCTCTGTGATTGGATATTGGAGTGGCAGTGCGACAAGGTTACGCTGAGCGTCAAAGCTCTTTGAAATGGAATGGAACCACGCCAGACTATCCAAAACTGGACTTGGACGGGTCCAGCCCGGCCCTCCCCCCCAGAATTACACTTGCTGCCTATTGTGTGTTTCGCAACATGTTCTATGGCACGTCTCTACTGGGAAATGTAGTTTTAAAAGACGTTTTCGTATTTCCCACAATTAGAAGTTGCCAGTATTAAACTGTATACATCCCTGGAGGTTTAGGGGACACACAACACATTGGTGTTATCAAATTTAAAACATATAATTAATACATGGGTGAAAATTGCTTGTGTCCATAATGGGCAGCATTAATACCACATGACAGCTGGTCTTATGTCTGTGACCCCTCCTGTTGTTAATTGATAAGCCTGAAACATGCACTTGTCAAGGTTCAGATGCACATTTAGCAAATATGGCAGTAGCCATCGATCATCTTAAGATAAGATACTTTATAGATCCCAAGTTGGGAAATGTTTTTGTTACAGCAGCATGTACTACTTTGTTCTACTCCACTACAATTCAGAGGTTAACCAGGTATTTTTACTCTACTACATTTATTTTTGTTACTTTGCAGATTCTGATTAATGATGTGAAATATAAACAACCCTTAAATCAGACTTTAGTTACACCTCAGTAAAATTCAGCCTTATCAGTTTGTCTGTTTTGCACATCCTCCTGTTAATATCTTTGGACGTCCTGCACTAAACTGTTTTATTGTAGAGATCACTACAGTATCTTCTAGATATTTTCCATTCTATATTTCTATCATTGACCCCTATTTTGTATGTAGGCTACTCTTAATATTTAAATGTTTTCATCAATAACTAAATAAATATAACTTATTCAACAACTACATTCAATAACGTGCTTTAACCACTAGGAGGTGCGGTTTAGACCAGTGGTCTAGTTAATAAAACATAATAATATCGTACATAATATGACTATTCACTTTATTGTGAGTTTAAAACAGAACGGTAAAGGAAAATACAGTTTCAGTCTCTTCGATGTGAAGCTTATGCATTGTACCATGAACCTGTATAGACCTGTAACAGTCAACTGCATGAGGAGTTGGAAAGGTAGTTCAGAAAATCAGTAATATCTTTAAAAAGCTGTGCACCGTTATGGTGTAAATACAGACTATCTACTAATTGGATCAAATATAAAAGTCAGCCGAATTAGTGTTGATACTGCAAGGAGACGTATTGTGTGAAAAGAAATAGAAGATGTTGTTTAATTGTTGATATATTTATGGTTCACGTCACGTATTCAGTTTTGGCGGGATCTCTTCCAGTTTGTCAAAAGGTCTTCTCATCAGGGCTCTCTAAATATATATATACGGCAGATATGTAATATTTAATGCAGCCGAACCGTGTATTACAATGCCGTTATGTGATGACTTTCAAAGAGAAAAGCAAGAACACTCGGAATAAAGTATTATTATTATTTTTTTTAATGTTTTCCGATTTCATATCACATAAACACCATATCCCGACGTGCATTGCGTCGTGATTTTAGCCTATCAAAACCTCTGAAAAAAGAAATGTGTCTCTCAGAATCGAAAGAGAAAAACCTATGGGAAAAACACAAAAGCATTGTACACAATTTAAACCAATTAATGTCGTATAATTAACTAGGATAAACTGATGTTTTTTAGTGGATGAGTACTGCAGATATCACTGTTAAATCATTTGATCATTGGTTTTATTATGAAAACGGCGAGACCGGAAATACTGTTTTCAACCCGTAACTTTACATGGAAGCTTGCCGCATATACACGTTCTCCTGACGAAATCTCAAATCATCTTCGTAATATCTATCAAACTATAGATCCTACATATCGACTGGACGTGGATTCTAAAAGTACAATATATACTTCTCGCTAGAAATCTAATCATAAAGCGTTTTAATGGCCAAACTATCCTATAATTTAGGATTTTACAGAGAGGGTTATTTGTGAATAAACAACCCTCTGTAACGTTTGCATTCAACGGGAGCACTCGAGGCCGACAATTTTAAAACGTAATTATAGGTCGTATTAAGCGCTTGAACAAACGACATATTTGGTCGTAATAAGGGCTTAAAACAATCGACCCATTTGGTCGTATGAGTTGGAGGACTTGTTGTGTGTTTGAGTTCTTGATAAGCCATGAAAACAGTAAAAGAAGTGTCTCCTGTGCACCAAAACATACCCATCTGTTATGGAAAAAGAAAGTATTACAAAAGTAATCTGAATACTATTTATAAAATTCTGGGCTATATAAAAATCGCTGGCCCGCGATAGTGTCTATTGGTTACATTTCGGCCCTTGGACAAATGTAGTTGGTGATCCCTGCTATATAGTATAGTTTTAAAGCAGACGCTCAGATGTCATTAACTTTGACCTCAATTTAATTTACAATAAACGTCTTTAAAATGAATGTCCTTCTTAGAGCTGGACATCATAACTACTTACTACCAGAAGTGAAAGAGAAATCAGGCCTATATCTTAAATAAAAGTCAAAATAGTATGACTATAAAATAATCTAGTCTAAATCTTACTGAGGTAGATAATACAGACGTGTTACAGGATCAATGAAGGATAAATAAGACGTGTTTCTCTAATAATATAAAAATTGATAGGTACAGTCATTATTTATATATTTTTAAATTGTTAGAATATAATAATGTTAAATGCCGATGAAAATAAGCCAGAAAGGTGCCCAATAAAGAGATGTGTGCATATTTATTTTGGTTTCCCTTGGACTGATGAACAGGTGGGAGCGGCAGGAAGTAGCAGCGGTGGCTAATGACGGTCATTACTCACCTCTCTCCGATGCCGGGGCCAGATCAATGAAGCTCCGACACTTCTCACCTGAGAAAGGGGAGAGAGGGGAGAAGAAGAGATAGATATCAAGAGGTGAAGAAGGCAAGGGGAAATGAGATGGGAACGAAGCAGACAGAAGGAGTTGGAAGGAAAGTGGAGAGGATGAGGGGATTTATGAGACAAGGAGAAAAAGGAGAACATGTGCATTAGTGACAGTGCTTCAAACCATACAAGTTAATAAAGCATCAGGCCTGCAAACAGTGAGACTCTCCAGTATCAACACTTGGTTGAAATGGTTGATTCAGAGAACATGCTTTATTTTGCACAAAAGTTAAATGATGCTTGAATTATGGTAATTTTTGTGAACACTTAGTCATTATTTTGCGATTCTATGCCATAATTAGGGTATGCTTAGTCATAATGCCGCTATGGTTTCTCTTTTTTTCTGTCAGTCATTAGTTAGAATCTTTTTTCCCACAATTCTACATTTTTATTTGAGCTTTTTTCTTTTACTGGTGGAAATGGGCTTCCATATCTATCCACGCCTGCAACACAGTCAACAGTTGAACTCAATAGTACAATATTATTCTGAGAGTATCTTTGCATAAGGCAGTCTCATGTTGGATTTGGATGCAGAGTTGATAGGAGCTCAGGTCACAGATCAGCGGCTGCAACACGAGCCATAACTCAGCCTCTGCATAGTCACCGGCAGCAGGCAGGGACATCCATTACCAGCCTGGATACTGCTACACACTGGCATGCACACCGACATACACACTGCTACACACACACACACTGAAGCACGAACAACAGATGAAGACACTCAGTTAGTCTCCTGGATACCGAGTCAAAATCAGACCTGGAGTGCAACTTTAATCCATGAAAAGTGCTGCAAAATAGAACAGACCAGTTACATACATGAAACATATGAAAACAAGTCAAAGTCCTGCATTCAAAACATTATTTAATTAAACATATTATTAGCAAATTCAACACCTGAAATACTTAAAAAGTAAAAGTATTGATTCATCTCTATCTCCATCAGCTTTGTGATGATGGTTTTCCTAGCTGTTCCGAAAGGCTTTTTCAAAACTTAATAAAGATGTAGGAAATGTTATGAACACACAAAAGAACACTTCATTTTTCAGTTTATCACATATATTTTATATCATCTGGAGAAACGTGCTTTTAACTGGAAATAAAGGGGTTTAAGGGTTGCTTAAATTATTATAGCTAGAATACTATTGTTAAACTGATTCCTAGCAAGGAAGCGTCCTGGACTTTGAAAACATATACTCTAAATAGGAAGTGGGTCATTTTGAGGTCACCAATTGTTTCTGGAGTGTTTGAATCTTCGAGTGACACGACAGAGGAAAACTGAACCTCAATCCAAATGTCTGAAAGAGACATTTTCAGGCAACTGTAACGTTACACTTTTCAACATAAACAATTCCACTGCACTAAAAACACTATGGGTTAATCAATCAATCACAATGTACTCCTTAAAGCATGCACTGCATTTACAGAATGAACCTCCTGCTGTAAGACTCGGAGACTTGCAACTAGTGATTGAGACCATTAACTCATAAGGTGAATGTTACCTCAAGTTAAAAGTAGGTTCATTTTCTTATAGACTTCTATGCAATCAGACTTCTGTTTGCAACAAGTAGAGTCACTTGCCTTTTCAGGACTGTATGTTTTTGCCTGACTGAGAAACAAACATTGCTGATGTTTGTCTGAATCCATGTTATCCATTAAACCACCTTTAACTATTTGAATGCTTTTCATTTGAGTCCTCCTACCGGTCCAACAGTTCCCCAACTCTACCTAAATTAAAGTTAACATGTCAATGACCCTAGCTAAAAGTTGATCCATGACTCCCCTGTTATAAATGCAGAATGCTGTATTTGACGTATACTGGCCAGAAACTTATCTGAAGTGTTATAATGAATCTTTCCAAGGTTAAAACTCGAGAGGGACTTGGTGAGTTGCAGAGAAAGTGTGTGTTAAGGTGAGCAGCATGGCGTCTGATTAGGACATGAATCTAAAATGTAATTAAAGAATGAGCGGGCCTGTCTGTGACCTGACGACAGCACTAACTTACAGAACAATCAGTATTCCTACGCTTTCCCACTGCACATAGGAGGCAAATTACCCTATAATATGTCAATTATCCCAAGAAATCCCTGTTATCACACTGTGAATCCATCAGGCTGAACTGAAATAGATTTGCTTTAAAGAGGCTTCAGGTGGATTCCCATTTCTCTCTCTAGTACCTTTTTCTTTTACGACACATTCTTCCCTCGCCCTGCAGCTCCGCAGTCAGTTTAATCAGTGATCCGATGTCATACGGGGCTAATTGCAGCTGTAATGAGTATGAATGGTCTGGTGAAACAACGGCTAATGTAGCATTACTTCTACAGTAGTGTCTGCATTGTTCAGCCAGATCAGGTGCAGATCGCACGGAGAGACACACTTTTATGACAAGTTTACTCTTTGCCATGTCGTTTATTTACACGCAAACTAAGGTAGAAGGTAACATTTATTCAATTATTTTAAGTATTTCCGTTTTCTGTTTCTGTATATTTCTATTCTAGTACCATTCAGAGACAAATATTGTGCTTTCGACTACATTTCTGAAAAACTTGCAGATTCAAAATGCTCTCTCAAAACTTTCTTGTAGAGTTATTATTTATTTATTTTGCCATTCAGCTGCTGTTATGTGGATTCACACTGATGCGCAGAGAGAAGCTATGGTGCCAATGCCGGCTAGCATGGTGGTCAGAATAACTGTCAGTGAAATCTGGAGAAGGACACAGAGGATGTAGTGGTAAACCGAAGAGACAAAGGAGGAGAGCTGGGTCAGATTTATGGAGAAAAGGAGATATATGTATGTCTCCTCCCTCTCATCATGGGGCAACGTAAAATAACTGGCTAATGAAATGGATACGCTAACAGCGTTAGCTAAGAGTCAGAAGGAATAACTGGAGTGCAGTTTAATGTGTGTTTGACGGAAACATGCAAGGCCGGATTAACCATATGGGCAACTTGGGCAAGTGCCCAGGGGCCCTTGAGCAAAGAGGGCCCTCAAGTGACAAGATAAAAACATTTTAATTATTATTTTTTTTTTTTTTTAACTTAAAAGTGACGAAATAGGCTAGCAACCACAAGGAACGGTGGCTTAAAAGTGACGAAATAGGCCAGCAACCACAAGGAACGGTGGCGGCGGTCACGGAGGATGTTGTTGAGCTAGTGAGCAATGTTAGCCTTGAGCCTTGGATTTTGATGACCTAATCACAGACTTCTCAAAGAGAAAGGCAAGGAAGAAACACTTCTAAAAGGTAAGATCCACTGTCTCTCACACACACTCATTCTCTCGCTCTCTCTCTCACACACACACACTCAAACTCACTCTCCCTCTCACATATATACACACACACACACACGCACGCACACACACACACACACCACACACACACACACACACACACACACACACACACACACACACACACACACACACACACACACACACACACACACACACACACACACACACACACACACACACACACACACACACACACACACACACACACACACACACACACACACACACACTATCTTCCATCACATATACTGATCACTTAGTTGAGCAACCACACAATTTCACTACATATTTTAGTGTTGTAACTCTCAATGTTTGTGACTAATATAACTCCTTGTGTACTTGCACAGCCAGCCAATCATATTTTGGCATTAAGTGGGGTGCTGCTCTGAGATTTTGAGTGATATTACCTAGGTCTTCTTGAGCCATACACTGTCTTGAGATCTTATCCATCGTATCTTTGTCTTGTGATTTTTTACTAAAAGGGCAAAAGGCTAGACCTACTTTGGTTGAACTATGTGGCTGCGTCCCTGCTTTTGACAAATAGGTGTGCGATTTGACATGCCAGATTGACATTGACATTGACATGGGTAGGTGTGGTGTTACTTGTTGGTACGTGGGTTTGGGTTTGGGGCAGACTGGCCATCGGGAATACCGGGAGTTTTCCCGGTGGGCCGGTGCTGTACGTGGGCCGGAGGGCTGCTCGGATTTGAAAAAAAATACAATACGATACCGCGCATTAAGTGGGCCTGTCTGTCAATTAATCCCCGGGCAACTTTTTCCCCCTAGTCCGCCACTGGTTGGGGGGGGGGGGGGGGGCATGAGCGCTCAGTGCCCAGGGGCCCCTGGAGGTACTAATCCGGCCTTGGAAACATGGCTGCACCAGGATATATCTAGGAGAGCTTTGGGACTGTATGGAAAAACAAGGATTGCACCGGGAGGTTCACCATGTCTTCACCAAAGATCTATGATTGAATTGAATAATATATTTTCTGAATTATGAGTGATTTTACTCTTGGCGATTTCTTGTATATTTAGATGCAAATCATTTTATTAGGGCAGCATACATTTCACCTAAAATTGTGTATTTCCAAACTGTAGTATTACTTCAAAAAGATATGCAATAACATTGACTTTCTTTTGCCTTATAGCATTTACAGGTCTTCTATAACATTGTTGGACTCACAATGGACAATTTTTATAAAAAAAGATCTAAATCAATGCAGAAGAACAAGAGTAATCATCTTCTTCCTTGGTCAGAATCTAGCACCAACATTACCCAAAATGCAACTCAACTGCTGCCAGTTAAGTCAGAGATTATGCTATTTTATGCTACTGTAGTATCAGCTACAGTAGTCTCACTTCTTCTTAAATTCACACCTCTACAGTAGACTTCACAAAGCTTCCTTCTGGACACACACAAGCCTTACTTCTTTCTTTCTTCCTGTATTTAACATATGCAGGTGTAATCCCCAACACCTGAAAACACACTGTAATGGGTCAAATCAGTCGAGTTCCCAACTCTTTTCAAATCCAAAGAACCCGACAGGACTCTGGGTTTTTGGGTCAAGATGAGCCAGTCTTGTGTGGGTCAAAATGTTAGAGTTGTATACAATCCTATCCGGTGGTGTAAGAAAATATGGATGAACTTGTGTATTTAGATATTATGTTTTTTGATATTCTATTGATTCTCAAAAACACTGTACGCATATTATCTTTTCTGTGATAGGCAATTGTTATAATTTGTATTGGATTGCACAAAGAGTATAGTGCTATATTGTTTGATGTTACAGTTTTTAATACTTGGATGCATAGTTCAAATTATGTCAACTTTGACCTTCTTTTACTTTCGACACGCAACCAATCAGAATACATCTGTATGTATTGGTGCAAGCTAGCAGGAGATGTAACCATACAAACAAAACGTTTTACCTCAAGGCTCTGCATCCAACCTCGCAGCGAGCAAATCGTGTATCATGTGAATGCAGCTTAAGGTAGATTTTTGGAGACCTGGGGACAACTCTGATTCTACCCATTAGACAGTATTTGCAACTGGATCCTCTGTACATAAAATCCAGTTAGTTTACAACCTGTGAAATGAAATGCAACCAGTTACCAGATTGAACTTGTTTAGCTGCTGTCAACCAATCACAGTCCAGCATGGATGACTTTTCATTTCATCCGGTTGAAACACTTTTAATTTAATTGCAATCATTCTGCAAAACATAAAGAAAACAATAAGAAACTGAAAATACTTCACAAACTCAACAATTTCCACATTTAATTAAATCAGTATTCAAAGTTAAATATAGTTGAAAAAAAGCTCAGTTTGGTGTAAAAGTGAACTTCCTGAAGACTAACCCTGTCAGACTGTGCTCTCATTGCTCTTGTTAAAACATTATGGAGCTGAGCTGCTTACCAGTCTCTGCGCCCTGCATGCCAGAGAGCGTGATGTAATTTAGTAAGCCTGCTGAAGAGGCAGCGTGACAATCTTTTTTAATTTAACCCTTAAGACCCTTCACACAGATTAAACAACTTGTATCAAGGGTCATCAAGTTGAGTGAAGGCCAAAGATAAACCACTAGTCTCTTACTTGACATTGCCTCGCACCACGTCTGAACCGGAAGTTATTGTTACCGGCCATCATGCCCCCCTATTGATTATCAATTAGTGATTAGACGCTGCCTGCAACTGCTCTGATACACTCTAACATCACTGTAGTTAACATCGGAGTAGAGACAGATAACAAAATACTCTCAAGTGAATCACTGCCAAATGTTCTACTGTTTTATTGTCTTAAAAGAGAGTAGTTTTTTTATTATTTCTATTATTATTTATGTTTACCCACGTGAGGCTGATAATTGAGTTAAAGAAAATAGCTCAACAATTTAATAAACAATATGCCAAAAACTTCCACAAGCACACCATGCTCTGTCAGTGAGCTGCTCTGAATATCTGAACGACATGAACAGAGTTTAAGAATGGCACGGTTTGTGCCAGAGAGCGCTCCGGCACCCAGAGTGACTATTTACAAGTTTAGTTACGTTTTTAAACTTTGTGGCATCATGACATCCCATTTGAGAATGCAGCATTCTATAACACATAGGTTTGAGCAAGCTCTCTGATTGGTCAATAGGCGTGTTCGATTCCACGATCAAACAACGATCAAATAGAACGTGCCTAATCACAAAGTATCCAGTGGCCTACACACGCCACTAGCCTACCGAAACTACTTCCATGAGCCTACATCGTGTGGTTTCCATAGCGACGTTTAGCGACACACAGCCGTTACACTGTTATACATTGTCTCGGAAATCGGTAGCTACAAAATGTCAGATTTGAAAGTTAATTTTGATTTGTTGGGGGGCCTCAGTATTGATGAATGGTTGGACATGGACACAGACCACAAAACCAACGAAAGATTTGCGGCTGTTTCAACTGACGAGTTGAGTGCGTTGGAAAAAGTCGCAACGAAAAGAGTACATTGGCGTCAACAACCTGGGCTGTCAAATGTCTCAAAGCGTTCTTAAAAACCCAGGAGAAAATGGTGGATTTCGGAACAGTGTCCAAACCGGAGCTGAACAGCTTACTTCGCTCATGGAGAGCTGTTTCAAGAATTGCACTTTTAATGGCAGCATGAACATCCACCTTCATTCTGAACCCAAAATGTTTCAGCACCATGGACAGCCTGATTTGATTTGTTCCGCTAATCCCACACAGTGATTACTCAGATATTTAAATAGCCTAATTCAAGAATTGTTTTCAATAAAATGTTTTCAATAAATTGGTTAATAATATATTATTTACTATAATTATATCAATAACTGTAAGCGGGGTAGCAGGAGTGTTCGATTGATCGGCTATCGTTACCATGGGAACTACTTTCTTGGAACTACTTTCTGACGGAGATTAACTCAAGCAGATAGCGTAGGTTTGGGAGCAAATTAGCCCACATTATGAAATTATTTTACGATATTGTTGATTACAATGATAGTTTGTGTAATAGAATCACAAGCGCCTCGGTCCTGCCGCAGTACTGTCGTACCAATAATGACGTTCAAGAACGGCCTCTCGTGTATGATTGCTTAATTAGAACCATCTCATCTGGTCTTCAACCTTCCTAAATGTTCCCACACCACTTGCTCCACCGCTCACTTCACTGGCTTCCAGTAACTGCTAGAATCCACTTCAAGACACTAGTATTTGCGTACCATGCTGTGAATAGTTCTGGCCCTTCCTACATCCAGGACATGGTTAAACCATACACCCCAGCACGTGCACTCCGCTCTGCATCAGCCAACCGGCTCGCTGCACCCTCGCTGCGAGGCCGTGCGAGGGGGACCCAAGTTCCCATCAGCAAAAACACGTGGGTTTGCTATCCTGGCTCCAAAATGGTGGAATGAGCTCCCCATTGACATCAGGACAGCAGAAAGCTTACACACCTTCCGGCGCAGACTGAAAACTCATCTCTTTCGACTCCACTTTGAGAAAAAAAAAGCACTTATATACTAACTAAGCACTTATATACTAACAAAGTACTCATATACTAACTAAGCACTTATATGCTATCAAAGTACTTACATACTAACATAGGACTGGCTTATCTAAAGCCAGTTGAGTAGCACTTGAAATGTTTAGCTCTATGAAACCTAATGTACTTATATGATTCTGTTTTCTTCAAGTTTGTATCTTCTTGGTCGAATGTACTTATTGTAAGTCGCTTTGGATAAAAGTTTCAGCTAAATGCAATGTAATGTAATGTATCCAGTCTGTGAAAAGCATTGGTGTAATGTAGTGAAGTACATTTACTCAAGTACTGTACTTAAGTACAATGTTGGGGTACTTTACTTGAGTATTTTTATTGTATGCTACTTTATACTTCTACTCCACTGCATTTTAGAAGCTAATATTGTTGCTCAACATGCTGCCTTTAGGTGCGTCATGAAACAATGCCACTTCCTCGGAAACAATGAATCTTAAATAATAACATCATGATCTTTTCTTTTTACCTTGGTTGGTTATTGGCTAATTAAGCCAAAAAAAACGTTATGACATCATAAAGTGTCCAAAATCTGGTTTTTATAGAAATGGATCAGAACAAAAAGTGAGTGAATCTTTGTTCCTGAAACTTTCAGAATCTCTTTACACAGAGGGGACACATGTTTATGTATAAAATATTTGAAAAAGTGGATTTTTCACAATAGGTGACCTTTAAGTTTTGACTGAGAGAATTAAGTAGCATCTTGTTTCTTATTTTGATGTGATTATGTGTTTTATAAACAGTTGCGATGCATGGTGGAGCTTCTGGGTGTTCCTGCAGACCATCTTCTCAGTGCAGGGGAACACCTACCCATATTTATATATATATATATATATATGTATATATTCAGTGTGAGAAAAAGTTTTTAGAGAGTACTTGTCCATGGACAAGTGAGTTTGGAAATGTACTTGTCCGAATACATTTTTCACTTGTCCAGAATGGACAAAAATTGGGGCCACTGGAATCTTCTTCTTCGTCATCGTATTTTTTACATTTTCCCACGGTTTTTACGACACCGCTAACGTAAGTGAGAAGTGAGATTTTACTGCATCACACATAGGGTTGGGTATCGTTTGGATTTTAACGATTGCGGTTCTGCTTTTCGATTCTGGTTATTTTCGGTTCTCGGTTCCGGTTCTTTGAGAGGGTAAATCAGTCCCATGACAAACTGGGAGAAAAATATATTTATGAAAACATTAAGTCACATCTGTATTCCTATTTACAAATCACTTCATACTGTTTAATTTCTTACGGTTATTGAATACAATTATATAAAAACAATCTCTGCATTGTTTAGTTAGTTCCAAGTGGTGCAGTTTGAGAATGTACAAAGACTCCAGCTCATTCAACACTCTGCAGCTAGACTACTAACGAATACCAAAAGGAGGGAACACGTTAGTCCTGTCTTAGCTACTCTACACTGGCTTCCTGTAACTTTTAGAATTGATTTGAAGGTGCTTCTCCTCATATACAAAGCTCTAAATGGACAAGGACCCAGCTACATTGCTGACTCTCTAATGAACTACACACCTGCCAGAACACTGCGATCATCAGATGCAGGTCCATTAGAGGTCACCAGAAAGAGTCCTAAGAAGATCGGTGATGCAGCCTTTGTAAACTACGCCCCAAAACTGTGGAACATGTTACCCAACAATATTAGGGAAGCCAATACATTAGGCATTTTTAAAAGGCAGCTTAAAACCTATCTCTTTACCAAAGCATTTTACTGATTTTACAATATTATACTGCACTTATTCTCTGTGATTGACATTGCACTATTTCTCTGTTTTATTCCCCATGTTTTTATTTTTAATTATTTTATCCCACTTTATGCTTTGCTCTTGCTGCTTGTTTTACACAGATGTTATGTCTTATTTTTTACTGATGTAAAGCACTTTGAACTGCAATCCCCTGTATGAAAGGTGCTATACAAATAAAGTTATTATTATTATTATTATATTTATAGCCTATAGGCCTAGAGCTTTTCTACAACTCAAAGACACTTGCACGCTTACACATGTCCTGCAATACACATGCTGCAGCTGCCCAGCTACTCACTGTTTGTAAAAGTTAATAAATAGTATAAATAGCATTTCAATAATGTACTTTCTATACCCTGCTTCATAAATAATACTGACATCCGTGTGCTCCTCCGAGTCTGGGGGTCCGGGGATGTGAGGACAGCGCGAGGACACAGACAGGGAGGCTGCTTCACTTCATAAAGGAAATGGCGGTCAATATTAACAACACAGGAGCTAAAACGCTTAATAACCTTCATTACGTGTTAGAGAAAGAACACAAGAAAGTTTGACAAAGATGAGGCTGTTAAACAGGCAGCGGATGCGCTGTGTGTAGAAAGAGAGAGAGAGAGACGCTGAGCGGCACCGAGCAGCGATCAGCTGATACGGAGCATAGAGAGAGCTGCGGTCCGGGGCTCGGCCTCGCCTCCTGTCCTCACAACTCTTATTAATCCCGCTACCGGACAATTGTTATTTGTTCTTACTCGGAACAGAGTTTTGCTTCCCAGCCCTGCCACTGTGCTACACTTCCCACCCCGTCCCCGTCTAACTGTACAGAAAGCGGCGAGATGCATTTCCTTATGAATCGACAAGCAGAACCGAAACTAACACTTCTAAACGAACAATGTCGGACACGTACAATTTGCGAATGAGTTCTGCCTTTTGTAAACTGAATGTATCAATAATTTGTCAATAAATCGGGGCGAAAAACGTCACTTGTCCGCCGGACAAGTCAATTGAAAGATCTACTTGTCCGATATTGTAAATAACACGTCCCGGACGGTGGGACGTGTACTTTTTCGCACACTGTATACATATCTAGTAACCTTCTTTTAGACACCACGAGAGCTAACTATGACACCTCTCTATCGCAGACAACAGGCGTACAGATTACACAATTCTGACTATTACGAATAACCTTTTATGGATAATTTACGTAACGCTGCCTCGAATGTGATAGATGCATTTGCCAATTAAATGACGACTTGTCGAAAGTCAAATGCAAGATATCTGCAGAGCTGTTTATTCATGATTTCACCAAAAAAAAACTAGTTTACCAAATGCTAATTATTTTCTATAATGACTAATCTGCCCATTGTTTTTTCGATAAAGTCTTGTTGCTTCTGTAAATGTCGGAAAAAAGTTAAACCTACCTTATTTAACAGAGCCCAACATGACATCTTCAAATTGGTTGTTTCACTGAATTATAATCCAAGTCCTAAATATTTTGTTTAAGTAACTAAGTACATTTTTAAGTAGTGCACTTAAGTACAAGTACTTGGAATGTATTGAAATGTTCCATTCCCAATACGTAATACTTTTCTCAACTACATTTTGGAAGCAATTGTTGTACTTTTTACTCCTCTATATTTATTTCACATTAGTAACTAGTTTACTTATTTTAAGTTCATAACATTAATAAAACATATAAATGAAGGAATCAATTGTGATGTGCTATTATGGACTAAGATACCCAGCAATATAATTACTTGTAACTAAAGTTAGTTTAGTTTTGGTACTTAAAGTGTATGTTGATGCGAATACTTTGGTCCTATTACCTAAGTAAAAAAATGCATGCAACACTTTGACTTGTAACAGAGTATTTCTACACTGTAGTTGAATATATTTACTTAAGTGAAAGCTCTGAGTACTTGTTCCACCTCGGAAAAAATACAAAATAGTGAGATGACTTGACTTTGATGTTCAAATCAACTAATCATTATATGAACTGTCAAATAATTGCGGCTCCACACCAAACAGCCAATATATTAATGACTACTGAGCCTTTTTGAATGTGGTTTTGAAGATGATGTCATGTTTATAGTTTTGCTGCAATTTAAAAATATATATTTTCACTTTTGACTAACCTGAGGATTATTTTCTAGATTTCCCAAAGTCAAATGTCACATTTTGAAATCGTGTAGTTATGGCATACTAACTAGTGGTGGAAAGTAACAAAGTACATTTACTGGAGTATACTGTACTTAAGTATACATGTTGGTACTTTACTTGAGTATTAACATTTCTTTTACTCCACGACATCTCAGATGGAAATATTGTAATTTTGACTTTATTTGTAATTTGTGGTGGTTGAATTAAATGTCATGTTTTTATATATTGTACTAACTTACCCAGTATTTGAAGTATACAAAATATGCTCCACCTTAGCCAATTACAAGTTCAAACACTCCTTTATGAAAAATAGTGTAATATTTAATATTACAGCATTTTCAAGAGACAATTGAATAGGCTACTGAATACTTTTATTTTCTATACTTAAACTTGTTATTGTTTACTTACTTCCAAATTTTAACTCAGAACTTTCTTGTAATAGTTGTTTTATACTTTACTGCTTTTACTTGAGTAAAGTATCCAAGTACATTTTCCACCAATCATACCAACAATCAAAAAGCTTATTTAGCCTAATATTAGTTAAAGAAAAGCACAATCTTCTTATTTTGAGAACCAGCAATAATTGTAATTGAAACCATTTCATTTGTTCTTTTCAAGAGTGTTTTATGTTTTGTTGTGCTATGTGCTACCTTAAAGTGCAAATTAATTCCTAAACTGGTTTGATTTTCCGGTATGGACCCACCTGCCTCGTTGATGTTCTCCTCGCAGGAGTACCAGATGCCGGTGTGGAAGCGGCGGAAGAGGAAGCGGTCGTCCCCGGTCTCCCAGCTGTAGTGCACCTTGTTCTTGTCCGTCTCGTTAACACCGTAGTCGATGCAGTTGTGGCGCCGCTGCTTGCTGCAGTTGGGCTTTGGCACGCGCTGGGTGCCCTCGCACCAGTACGTGGTGATGAAGGCAGTGGTGGAGAAAAACAGAGCCACGAGGTTCAGACCCACGGACAACAGCGCGCGACATTTCCGCGTGGTCTTCATGATAAACAAAGTTCATCCAAAGAGGTTGTTGGTCAGAGGATGAGAGGCATGACGCGGGAAAGACACACAGAGGAATTACGCGCGTCTGCCTCTTTGCTCCTCTTTGTGTTAGTTTGTCCTCGCGGAGAAGTGACAGGTGGTGCAAACTGCACGAGAGAAAACCGTTATAAACCTGCCATTTACTTCAGCATTACATCCCTCAACTCCCAGCGTCCCCGTCTCAACAACTCTCAACAAGGAGGCACACTGAGGAAACGTCTCTCTGCCCCCCCCCCCCCCCTTTCTCTCCCCTCTCTCTCCCTCCTCGTGCGTCATCGCTGTGACCGGACTGTTTTTTATGGGGAGATGCTCTATGATTCTTTCACAAAATACTGGAAAATAATCATAAATGTTTTATCACAGGAAGTCACCTTCAGGTTTTATCAGACAATCAGGATAATGAATGTATTGTCATATACAAAATAAAAGCAGCAAATCTTCTCTTATAAGAAGCTTACATTTTATTTTATTGCCAACGTATTATAACAACAATAACTTTATTTTCGCACCTTTTTCAGTGCTTTGACATAGTTAAATAATGCTTAGAAATACATGTGAAATGTCACCTTCAGATTTTTTATAAGCCAAGCAGGATATTTAGCTAACCCTTTAGGTTACATAACAAACAAAATAATGTTTTCCAAAGCCACATGTGCATCGCTCACATTTAAAAACGTGTTACAATGCTATCAATACTCAAACATTTGCTTGAAGATTCAACGAAAAGGGCTGCTACAGGATCAACCCCTTCAGTTTAAAGCTGGAGCAGAAATAAAAGTGTTTTGTCAGTATTAAGCTGTTAAAAATGATTTACCAACATTTGTATTGTAGGGCACATCTGTAAAACAAAATGTTTTGCAAATTGTTGGGCTAAAACTATTGTACAGTTGATCAGCATAACAACAGCAGGCGATATCTTTAAAAAAATAAAGCTGGAGAAGATGCAAAAGGCATAGGATCCAGTCTGGAGCCTTGGGGAACACCAGAAAACAGAGATTAATGTAATGAGAGTTCAGGTATGCACAGTTGGTGCAAAAACTCCTGTCTAAGAGGTAATCCAGCGCATAGGTGATCCTAAAATGTACTGCCCAAGCCTCTCAACTCCGTGTTGTGGTTTAATGTGATAAATACAGAATATTCTCCTGCACCATGACATCAAGTCAAATTCCTCATACGTGTCAACCTACCTGGTAATTAAACTGTTTATAATATTATGAGATCGTTGCAGCCCATCTGAGAAGAGCCAACCTACCTGAACACACCCCTCCTTAATTAGTTTTTCCAGCTGTGACGTGTTGCAAGAACATGTAGAAACTAGCCATCCCTCTTTATCGATCTCTGCCAAATGAAAGCTCACTTCTCCAGGCATGAACATCACCAGCAACAAGGCCGAGCCGCCCACCACATCCATCTATCACCCCTCATTTTATTGCTCCTACCTCCAGATCAATACAGTCAGCCTGTGTGTGTGTGTGTGTGTGTGTGTGTGTGTGTGTGTGTGTGTGTGTGTGTGTGTGTGTGTGACAAAGCACTTCAGAAGGGTCAATAAAAAGAGAAGAAAACGGTGCGTTGATAAATATGTGATAATGCCGTTGGATTTATCTGCAGTCGCACTGAGCAGTTCACATATTAACACGTATATAAAAGTATAATGACTGCAGCCCTCCTTTCTGGTTAACAGTGACAGCATTTGAAACACTGGGAGTCCAGTCTTTGACTTCAGGTAAAGAAACTGATATATTTTAGTATCAGGGAATATTTTATTCTCTATATCACAACATTTCTAAGGGTTTTGGTCTTTTCCACAGGTAATTTAACATTCAAGATTCAATCACATCATTGTCATCGCACAGTTCAAGTAAATGTTTAGCATCTCACCAAAATTGCTAAAAGCAGGAATAATCTACAGAAATGACATAACCTAAACCCAAATGTTAACTTACTTGCCTCGCCTCATCTGTAGGTATATATTTATTCAGTCCTTTTGTTGACTAAATTCCACGAGATGTTTCTTATGAAGAAGAAGGTTTCATTTTAAACGTAACTACCGGAAATGTGCACATAATGCTGGACGTTTGTAGGACAAATTACGAAAATTACAATACATATATATATATATATTTAAATATCATAAAAACTGATGAATGGTATATTGGTATGATTTCAAGCCTCCTTCAATCGGTCAAATTATGGCTTTGTGATTCCAACAATTTGAGCTGCCTTTGGATTGCTTTCTTTTTCATTTTATTATCCAGAATGTAACAACACTAACTAATTTAATGACACAAATCCAAATAGGACACTCTTAATTTTGTTAATGTTGGTATATTTCTGGTTATGTTTTGTGATCATGAAACCAACATGTTCTTTACACGTAACACCTTGCTTCCATCATAGCCTGTAGTAGAAAACGCTTTCTGGCTTGAAAACACACACACACACACACACACACACACACACACACACACACACACACACACACACACACACACACACACACACACACACACACACACACACACACACACCACACACACACACACACACACACACACACACACACACACACACACACACACACACACACACACACACACACACACACACACACACACACACACACACACACACACACACACACACACACACACACACACACACACACACACACACACACACACACACACACACACACACACACACACACACACACACACACACACACACACACACACCTACATATGTTGTACTCTGTAGTTGGATAGATGCCCCTGACAAGATTTCCCATTGGATATATGAGACCATCTGTGGGTTCGCCCCGGCTTTGTTTGCCGTCTGAATTAAAACCCGGCATCAGCCCGTAGATCATGACGTCCAAGTGAACACAGCTCAGTGCTGCTGCAGCCGAAACACGATACACCCCAGGCAACAACAGCAAAACACACCAGAGCTAACTTATCTTCAAGTGCACACTCAGGAACAACAACCCTCAAGCACCGTTTACTTCACAGGCTTTGTTTTGTGCAGCATTTTCTTCTGGGGACATTGTCCAGGTATTCTTTTTGTTTCTTTTTGTCTGGCAAAGTAGAAATACCACACTGCATCATGTCCTTGTTGTATAATGGTCCGTATGACATGTGACAAAAAGTATTCCTAATTCTTCATGTGTTATCCTTGTTTCAGTAATAGTATAGAGATAGCATCATAAATATGTATGGGTAAGTATTAAAAAGTACTTTTTAAATAGTACTTTTTAAATTTAAATTAATTGTATTATTATAGCATATTATATAACTGTTTTTTCACCAATTAATTATTGTGTTGTATACAGTATGTTGTATATTTGTCCCTAGATATACCATAACTGTATTACACATGTGCTTGCCTTTCTTATTTAATTTCATCTGTACTTTTATTGACGTAACGCTGTAAATTGTACCCGCTGTGGGACGATTAAAGGATTTCTGTAGGGATCAACACCTGGACTTGCTGCCTGAGGAACAGACTCGCTGCTCCTGACTGTTCTCAGGTATCACATTTCTACCTGTTACACAGACGAACACACTCACTTTGTGCTGACATTTGAGAGCTATCAGCGGCTCAGAGCGACCTTGGTTTAAATTGAGTGCAGTCTGTGAACTGAAGTGGGTGCTGTGTTTAATCAGAGTCAGCGGTTCAGCTCTGCTCTGTGAGGCTGCAAATACACAACACAATCCAATTTATTACAAGACGCTGATCGTTTATGTAGAGTTATTATACAGAAAAGTCACAATATACAATCAATATCAAGCCGCCCATAAGACTGATTCCCTTTCAATACATTTTACGTAACTGTGATGCCACAGCCACACAGGGTAAACAATTCCACTGCACCCTCACCTTCAGTAGTTTTGCTTCAGTTCAGCTGCAATAAAACGTGCCAATTATCAACACCACACATTTGATTAAAGGTCCCATGTCATGTTTTTCCGGTTATTACCCGTCCCCTTGTGTGTTATGAAGGTTTTACTGCATGCCCCCGGACCCCCCTAGAGGATTTGAGGTCCATCCCCACTTAAAATATGTTCACATGAATAGGTTCCTAAATACATTTGCACATTTTTTTAAATAGTAACACATGTCCTTATGTTTATTTTTGGGTAGTAGATTTAAACTATAGGGCTATCACTATGGGCAGCAACGCTGTAAATATTGACAAATAAATCCAGCAAAATGGCACAATGGGTGTATAATTCCCGGCCTGACTTATTGTCCCAGTCTGGCCCTGCCATGGGTTGTGATAATCAAACTGAATTACTTGATTTGGGAAAAGATCATGATAAGGGTTAATATTGGTATGTTTGTCACGTAAGTTATCTACTTAAGTTAAGTAGCTTAGTCATCATAAATAAGTCAATGCTTGACATTTACACAGAACATGAAACCTGGTCCATTGCTTTCTTAATGCGCTGTACGTGTTGGATGCCATGACAGCGTTTAAAGATATTTAAATTATCCATCCTCATATAGTTTACATAAAGTGATTCCGATTCTATTATTACTAACTGAGATAACACTATAGTATTTCTGTAGAAACACAATAAACAGACTTGTTTTTGAAACTTTGATTCCCTTTTACTTTAATTCAAACTGTTTTTTATTACAAAGAAAAAGAATCATATTCCTGTGAGATTGAAATGTTTCTCTACTGTCAGTGTTTCTTTATCAGTACTCAGGTTGATCACTTGTTCTGGTTAATAACTTAAGATCAATGGTGTGAGATTGTAAAAACTGTATGTGATTGTTTGGGAAATGCTTGGAGCTGATCCAGGCTCAACGGCCCCTGAACATCTTGCATAATACAGATCAACAGTAATTTTCTTTATCCAGGCTTCCTGTTTCAACTTATAACTTATGTTTGATTACATTTCTCTATTACACAAGAGGCGCAGCAGATAAATACATGTTTACAGTCTTCAGCACTCACTGTCTGTATGAGCTAGAGAGTAACAAATAATATAAATATGTTTTGGTATTTTGCTGCTACTATGTCATTTAGTCTTTTTCATTTATTTGAATTGCCTTTTTATTTCTGCCCTCCATTCCCGTCCTTTTTCCCTCCATACGTTGATTTTAAATATTGAAAATTGACATACTTACAATCATTTCACTGACAGTATCCTTGAGATAAATGTGAGTTGTAAAAAAATTGTTTTATATAATTGTTGAACATTTTCGATATCCTGCCATGTCGATCGATCCCGGAACACATTTTGAGCTACAATTTAGGAGATTCTACCAAGACATGATTTTGAGAAAAAGCCCTTCAAGTTTGCTCACTTATTTTTACCCAACGTTTTTTAAAACGGGGATCCGTGTTTAATATTACGAGGGCATAGTACCCCGTGCCCCCCGAGGATCACCATTGGATGAGTTATGATTCTGAAATCAGTTGTTAGCTGTTCCTCTAATAATGTTTATCATCAGCTTATTTTTCACAGGATTCTTTCATCACATGGGAATTAGGCTAACTCCTTTTAAGCTAGTAGCATCGAGTACGTATTAGATTTCTACTTGGATGAGGGAATGATCGGATGAAAGTTGTCGAGTGTGTGTATGAGAGCGTAAGTGTGCTTGATTGTGTGTGTATTTTTTCCGTAAGCACACACACCAAACACCTGTACGTATGTTGTAATGCCTCTGCCACCTGGATATTGCCGGTAAAAGTTTCATATTCTAAAAACTAAGACTTTGTTTGTTGAAAATGAACAGAAACCTCAAAATACGAGTTTTGGACATAAATCCACGTTCAACTCGGGATGCACCATTGCTACTTCTGATTGATTTTGAAAGAGCGGGTCACACATTGGCAACTTTCTTTGCTAGATTATAGGAGCTATGCTGCAAAATAGATTCAATGGGAAAGAGTTGGCCTGGTTTTTTTTAATTGGGTCAGCGGACAAATAATGCACCTCTATTGATTGATAAAATGGCTATTATTATGATTTTTAAAACCAACCACTTAGAATAATATCAGCCCAGTAGATGGCCGTTAACAGGGGTCGAAGGGTTTGCACACATACTAGTAGGTTCAGATCTCCCTTAACATATTTGGTCAAGAATTATAACTTCATTTCACTGCTAAGTTTACTTTAATTACAGTGCATTATTTGTGCAACAATTGTACTTGCCTTTACTTAAGTAAATGATCTAAATCCCTCTTAACGGTTGTTGGTCCCATTGTTGAGCTTGATACCCAACCTCTCACTCTCAGCAAAATAAAAAAACAAGATATGAACAGCAGTCTGCAGCAAAAATAACCTGAGAATCAATTCCACGCTCAGCAGATTCCTCGTGGTTCTGTTTTTCCAATTAAGTGTCTGGATGGTTGCATGGACAAGGGGAGTCTGAGGAGAGCTAAGTTGTTTATTTTGGCCGGTAAATGACATTTATGCAAAGTCCCTGAGGATGGATTGCTGACAGCGGTGTGTCGATGCAGACGTTTTAACAATCAGTAGCTGCAGCCGTCTTCAGCCGCGCGACAACAGGAGTTAAATAAAACACAAGGTAGTGATGGAAAATAAAATCAACCCTCTCTGGCAGCAGCTAACTCCCAGATTCATCGTTTTTAACCCTGGCAAACATTAGGAAATACATTCTAAATATCTCAAAAAACATCGGTCAAATTTTCCTTTGAAATGTTTTTTAGGTTTGTGTCAGACACAACAAAATGAAAAGTAAAACATCTATGCACACCTTTTTTGGCTCCTTTCTACCTGTCAACTCTTGGTTTGGACTTTGATTGTTCTAATGTTATTATAGCTAGTATTTATAACTCCAGGAGGATTGTAATCTTTCATCAATAGTTCAATACTTTACCTCATTGCGTAAAACATCAAAACTACTTTGATGACTTGAAGTATGTTTAACATACTGTAGGTTTATATTTCAGAAGAATATCCATAAGATATCCAAATGTCTTGACCTTTGTCTAAAGGTATGTTTACACTAACCGTAAAGCAGATTTGCTCTTAGGCCTGGCTGCTTTTGGCATCACATTAATTTTGCAAAGCAGATTTGCATCTCAAGACTATTACAATAAATATTAAATTATAACACATGTTGGCTAGATCACAGTGCCACTCTGATTTCTCCCCAAATACTCTCTTCCTGACATACTTAATTGGGCAAATGACGAAACGGCCAGGTTAGTTAGTCTTTGTGTAATGCCTAAATGCTGCTACATAGGTAATTCATTCCTGTCGTGTGAAGAGGAGTTTGAAAGCGTCACCCGATGTCGTCACTGCACCCAAATCTAAATCATCGATCAAGTGGCGGAACATTTAAAGCTGACACAAACGGTCAAGATGAGGACATTTCAAAAATAAATAAAGAAGGTGTGAAAAATGATAACAATCGAAAGCCTGATGGGAGAATGTGTGTTTGACTGATCAATTAATCAGCTGCACCTAAAGAGCACACCTGGCTGAGCTATACACAAGTTTTGTTTATTGGAAGTATTTCATCTCCAGGAGACTTTCCCTAAAGAACTGAGAAGTGTTTCCTTTTCTTCAAAACGGTGGGCCAATCGGACATTTGAATAATTTGTTCCTGTTTTCAGAGAGTTAAAAGGGACCCACTCCTTATTACCTATTCTTCCTGGTGCTGTCCGGCAGTGGCTCAGTCAGTAGGGGCTTGCACTGTGATCCGTAGGATCGCCGGTTCAAGTCCCCGACCAGACCTACATATGGAGTGTGGACTGCTACTTGGAGAGGTCCCAGTTCACACTGAGTCTGCCAACAGAAAGGTTTTGGGGTGAAACAAAGATGAAACCAAATAAAAAAAAAAAAAATGTGCTGAGAAAGTAAATGGGTAAGGTGAGTAAAGCTTCCACAGCCCTAATTCATTTTTTCTTTTAATAAGAATAATTAAAACTATCTTGGACAAACAGTTACCATGAATTCACATTTTATTTTATTCTATTTGTAAGTGCAAAACTAGCTACGTGTGCCATTAGAGCTGTGCTACGTGCACAAAATAGATGTGACTTATGAAACGAAGGGTCTCTCTCTCTCTCTCTCTGAAAGATGCCAACACCAACAAAACTTAATATACAAATGTCCCCGTCTCTCACTCCGTAGCTCTCTCACAGCTAAAAAGCTAAATAGCTAGCTAGCTAGCTCTACTATCTATCAGCATTAAAACAGGAACGACATGGTAAAGTTACTGTAATGTAATGCTCACTGGTACAAACAGACCTGAAATGCAGGAGCACGGAACAGGAACAGCTTTTCATGGAGTTCAGTTTACCTTCACAGGTACAGGCAGGGTCAAAACGTGGAGACCCGTCTATCAGGCAAACAAGTTCAGTTAGAGGCAGGCAGAATACTCAGGGACCAATTAGGCAGACAGCCAGTGGCGGCCGGCCCATAGGTGCGCTTGGGGCGCCGCCCCACCTCTTCCCACATTCTAGATTGTCATTAAGAAATACTACTTGATAAATGTTATCCATATTTATTTTAATGAACAAGGTAAATATTTAGTTGGTGTCAGTTAAATGTATAATCTACGATAAAATATAGATTAAAATGGTTTTACGATGTCTAAAGTTACTGATTAGTGACATGTTTCCTGCTTGGGGCGCAAAAACGTTGCCAATAGAGTGGTGCAGGGATGACGTATTTACCCAGAAGTAAACTGCGCATGGGTTCCCTCGACAAAAAAGCTATGGGATTTCTCCATAGGATTTTAGAAGATACACTGTAGCTCGAAATAAGGTCTGTGGAAAACGAACCTGTTTGATAAATGCACGTTTTGTTCAGCCGGATAATATCCACATATATTCCCTACTTTTATAATTTTCGAATCATAAATCTAAACGCCAGAAGCAAAATGCTATCATTATGCTATAAACCAGGGGTGGGGAACCTTTTTCCTCTCAAGGGCCATTTCAATTTTTACAATATCCTCAGAGGGCCGTACAAGTTATTGACCTCTGCTTAAAAAAACTAAAATCACAGCCCATTCATTTCATTCTGTGCAAAGAAAAAGCAACCTGTTAATCCAGATATCTCACCATGACTCACGTATGCATGCACGTGCAGGGTGTGGCGTGCTCCCCTGGGAAGATTTTTTTTTAAATGTTGAAGTTAAAAGCATCAATCTGGTGCACTTTGAGAGCAACATTAGGAGATCTATGGACACATCTCTCAACACCCAAACACAACTGTAAGCAGATTTTCTTTTAATTTATGGATATTTGACAAATCACTCCCCTTTCAAACTGTATTCTTCTTTATTAATAACTGTCATATAGTATTTTATACCTGTTTACTTTATTCTCTTATTTTTTTTATAACTATAATGATCATATAAAGATGTGCCTTTACCTCACTGGTTGTAGAAAAAGCTTCTTATATTCGTTAGCATAGCTAGCTAACCAGATGCTAATGATAACAACACAGTTATTGACTGTCTGATCAGTATGACAGATGAGCAGATCGCCACTGGGCTCTCAGCTAAAGACACAGACACGCAGAAACTGCGGCATGTGTATGGACTTATCGGTACTGCAATTTCTGAAGTGCTGGAGTGGCGTTCTGGTGCTCTCCGTCAGAACTGCACCCCTGTCAGTCGAGACATAATATACCACGTGATGACACGTTAGGCTCGTGTTGTGTTCAAGGACCCTGACCTTGGCCAGGAAAAACAGGCACTCGCATGTTTAATTTTTTTGCGGTCTAGATTTCTTTCATTTTTTTATTTTTTGCGTGTGTTTATAAATTACCTCGAGGGCCGTACCAAATTGTCTCGCGGGCCGTATACGGCCCGGAGGCCGGAGGTTCCCCACCCCTGCTATAAACGAACTACAGCCGAGTACAGCAGGGTCGCACGACTTCAACGTCACGCCAACTTAAGATCGATATTCAAAAATACAGATTCAAAATTGTACAAGTTGAAGCGTTTGTTTTAACAGTTTGCAGGACGCAGGTTTCATGCAGAACAGGGGCAAACAAACTTAGCGGGAGTGTTTACATGTTTGGCGTAATGACGTTGTACAACGTCCTCGACAACTTATGTAGTCCTATTCAGCCACATGTTAACAACCAGAGTTGTAATATTATTACAGTAATAATATTACTTTTGTCAGTAACGGAGTAGTGTAATGCACTACTTTTATAATTCAGTAATCACACTACAGTTACTAACATTGCCCCGACACGCGTTACTTACTAAAATCAGTCATAATCAAACCTCAACAAAAACCTGCAAAGAACACATGCTAAGGTGAAGCTAACGCGCAGCTATTTGTTGTTTGTTTATATCACCTATTCTGTTCTTCTTCTCTGTTTTCCGGTTGTTGCCTGTTTTGAATGACGAATACACTACCGCTGCCTGCTGGTAAGGAGAGTTATTGCCACTCACGAAGGGCGCAGTTCGTACGTGCTCGGCTGAAGTCTTTGCGGTGTCTGGTTCCAGTCCAACACGCAGGAGAACACGCCGACGCAACAGCGTGAGCAGAGATAGACTGCGCAAAATATATAGATAGCAGGAGACAGAGGACAGCCATGTCATGATAGGAAAATATTCAGGATCTGGATCAGTCTTATGTGACAATGGAAACTGAACTAAAGAGAACATTTGAAACTTTAGCAGGCTGCGTGATCTGCCTGCAGGGAGGGGCGGGCCGGCCCTGCGAGTAAAGTAACGAGTAAAGTAACGAGTAAAGTAACGAGTAAAGTAACGAGTTACTTTATGTAGAGAGTAACGAAGTAGTGTAATATATTACTTTTTTTTAAAGTAATATGTAATATGTAATATATTACTTTTTGTTTTAGTAACGACCCCATCTCTGTTAACAACCATCGATTTTCAGACACGTAAACTCTTCAAAAATCACCAGTGGGGTCACTGCTGATGTATTTAATGTTGTAGAACAAAACCTGATCTGTCTCTTAAATGTGTGTCAAACACAGACCTTATTTCGAGCTATTTTCCAAAATCCTATGGAGAAATCCCATTGACTCTGAGACGAGGGAACCGGTAGGGGTAAAATGCTAACTCACTTCCGGGTTTTAGCACTTGTCACTGCACCACTCTATTAATAATAATAATAATTCATTTATTTTATATAGGTGCCTTTCAAGGCTCTCAAGGTCGCCGTACAAACACATAAAAAACAAGATACATAATACATAACACCAGCATAAGAGACATAAACAAGACAATGCAGTATATAAATCAATCAAATATCCAAATAAATAAAAACAGAGGATGTGTGATGGATAATGATCAGGGTGGATATGCGAGTGTGAAGAGATATGTTTTGAGGCGTGATTTGAAAATGGGGAGAGAGTCAGTGTTGCGGATGTCAGGTGGGAGGGAGTTCCAGAGGCGGGCTGCAGAGCGGCTGAAGGCTCTAGATCCCATGGTGGTTAAACGGAAGGGGGGTGCAGTGAGGCTGAGGGAAGCAGAAGACCTGAGAGTGCGGATGGGTGTGTTGATGTGCATGAGGTCGGAGAGGTACAGAGGAGTGAGGTTATGAATGGCCTTAAAGGCGAGGAGCAGAATCTTAAAAATGATACGGGATTTGACGGGGAGCCAGTGAAGCTGCTGAAGAACAGGAGAGATGTGGTTAATGGAGGGGGTTCTGGTGATGATGCGGGTGGCAGAGTTCTGAACCAGTTGAAGTCTGTGGATGGATTTGAGAGGGAGACCAAAGAGAAGGGAGTTGCAGTAGTCGATGCGGGAAGTGACCAGGGTGTGAACAAGAATGGCGGTGGTCTTAGGGTTAAGGGACGGGCGGAGGCGGTTGATGTTGCGTAGATGGAAATAGGCAGACCGAGTGATATTACTGATGTGAGATTTGAATGAAAGTGTGCCGTCGAGGATGACACCCATACTCTTAACCTGAGGGGAGGGGGAGACTGAAGAGTTGTCTATAGTAATGGAGAAACTGTCTGGTTTGGTTAGGGTGGATTTTGTGCCAATGAGGAGAACCTCGGTTTTACTGTCGAAAGTTAGAGTTAGAGTTATTGACTCTCGTTATAAGTGGTGCATGCACAGTCCGCACCTCTTCAATGCAACAGATAGGAGCAGCTTGGGGCGCACCAAACTACACCCAAAGCAGCTGTTGACACCGCCAACAACTATGGGGCAGCAGCAGTGGCGGTTCTAGAACATTTTACATGGGGGGGTCATGCCAGGGTGGCATAGGAGGGCGGACAGTACGTGGTATTTTATACTGTATATAACCTATTTATTGTTAATTCATGCCCTAACACAAGTGTTCTTAATGCACAAGAGAAACAAGGTGTTCAGACAAACAATCGGGTGCCCTTTGAGTCCCCCAAGCTTACCTCAACCATTTTAAATGAAAGGAAACTACAAAATGTATTTTAAAGCAATGAATTAAAGGAACAGGTTGTTTTGCATTACAATGTAAAATTAAATATATATTTTGTTTTAAAAAAAATTGGTTGTCTTAGACAGACATATTTGCATGTCCTCACTAATCATTATTACATATTAATTTAATATTAAACAAATTAAAATGGCCAATTATCCCAAAATGTTGCTGCTAATATAATCATATGCTTGTCAACTTTAACTCATCAAAAATCAATTCTGAAAAAATACTTGAATTATCTATGAAATTGCAATATTGTCCCTCAGTTTGTTTCAACCCCGTCACGCCATACCATTTACCCTCCTATTAAAATAATGGATCAGTCCATGTGTGATCTGCATTGAGGGAATTACATCACAAAAGTGTCAGTTTCTTCTCTTACCTATATTTCAGTTTTTGTATTTTCAGATTAAGATTGACAAACTCAACATTTCAACTATGTTGTATGAATTAATAATAGTAAATAATTAATAGTTTTGCAAAATATTACAATTTTGTAATGTCCTTGACTTCCATGTGGTGCCATATATTAGCTAAACAAGGTCTCATGCCTACTTTTTGTCAAAAACTTCAACCCTGTTAAATTTTTTCAAGGAAATTCCTAGTAGGCCTAATTATTTATATTTTGTGCCTGAGGTGGGAAAATGTAAGTAGTCCACTACCAGATGTTATGACCAAACATTTTGGTTTCATTTTTCAAAGATATAAAGACCCAAAAGGCACCCGATTCAGAGAATACTCAGAATTCTGCATACTGTAAGTACTTAATTATAATTAAGTACACAAATGACATCACCCATCTCTTCAGAGAGCTACAGGTGACCTGTGCAACAACACATTTCAATCAATATTTGTCAATACTAAGAGCTGCTAGATTGTGCTGCTGTAATGGAATATGTAAGGAGAATAAGAACATACCATGTGGTCCAGCTGGAGTTTCATCTGCCTCCTGATCCCTGCCTCTGGCCCTCTTTCTGATACTTCATCTTTATTCCTCACATATATTTATTCTTCTTCACTAATGTCTTCATCTCCTCCTCTTCCTCCTGCTCTGACCCTCCTGGTCTCTTCGTCTCATCCTCTTCCTCCTGCTCTGCCCCTCCTGGTCTCTTCATCTCTCTTTTCCTTTTCCTCTTTCTGTTTGTCCTGATCACTTCTCATATGTCTTTTTGTTGTTGTTGAATCACTCCTATATTCTGGCCTGCAAGAGTCTACTTGTGAAAAGCACTGGTACAAATGCTTGTATAACTTTACACGTTATAGGCCATGTAGCCTAGCTAATATGTAGCATATCATAAATATAACATCAGAAAGTATTGATCAAGCGCACACGGGCAGCTGTGTTTGGATCCAGTTTTTACGGTAAAGGATGTATCCTGGTTTCATTGATCTGGCCTCATGGTTGTGATGTGTAGTTTACGTGGATTTAATAGTAGGCTACCGCGTAGTTTGGCAAAGTGATCGATCTCCCAGCTAACGCTGTCTGCGTAGTATTTTGTAACGTAACGCCCCAAACAGCGCCCGTCTGTTAAACGCTATCGATTCAAACGGCAGTGTTTTATTAATATTTAGTTTCAAGCTCTCGTCCTTAGTAAAAACAAAACTAGTGGAAAGGGAAATGCTCCCAGGGGAAGCTGATCCATAGGTACTGGGACAGCTCGCTCCCTCTCTGCAGCGTTGTGAGCCGCGGTCTGTGTGAACGCTGCTCCGCAGTTTAATGCAGGGCCGTAGCTGCGTTTTTAACCGGGCCTAAAATGATATTTAAAATGATTCAATTTTAACTAATGTAATGCTTGTTTTGTTGCTTGAGAAGCTTGTGGAAATAGTGTAGGTTTGTTTTAGTACAGTTTTAGGGAAACAAAAGTTAGGGGGGCAGCTGGGGGGCAAGGCTCTACAGTGGGGGGGGGGGGCAGCTGCCCTCCCTTGCCCCCCGTAGATCCGCCCCTGGGCAGCAGGAGCCCAGAGTGAGTGATTGACGTTTGAATGAGAGAGAGTTAGACGGAGAAGAAGAGTGGTACAACTTTGCAACTTTTTTTGGTATTTTACTATGATATTCTAACTGTAACAATAAAAGGGAGGGGGTAAATAACCCCACGGAGCTCAGACCCCATGCAGCAACCAGGAAACAACACCAGTAATCCACCTCACACTGTCCGCTCCTCGAGCCCCACAGGGCAGACCAGCGAGCCCCGCAACGTCCCGCCAACACGGCACCCACGCAGCATTCTCATCTGTTTGTCATTACTGGTGTCATTTTCTGGTTGCTAACAAACGCCATTGTAAAACATAAACACTGATGTTCAGCTGTAACGGTGGTTGACTAATCAGAACGGAGTGGGCGAGCTGACCAATCAGACCATAGTGGGCTCATAGGGAGGGGGGGGGGGGGCAGGAGCTCCAACAAGGCGTGTAGGACCAAGAGTGAATACACATGCTACACAGAGATGCTGTATGAGAAACCAAATGTGATTTTGGAACATTGAACAATAGAATTATGATCAGTAGAAATGGCCATGACATGGGACCTTTAAGGTGATACTAGTTTTTTTGTCTGCCCTCTGGCGGCCAAACAAGTAACTATTGCAGCTTTAAGGTTTAGAAAAAAAGGTAGTGTTTATTCTCAGAAACAGATGGTGAACCTGAATGTTTTAAAGAGAGAATGAGATAAAAAAAATAGAAACAGTGTGGTGGTAGTCAGACTTCTTTTAATCCTCTCTGTGACTTCTGTAAGCTGTAGAGCAGCATGCATATCCGTCCATCTGTCTGTCTATGGCATGTGGACACACTATAACTGTATGCAGTGTGTGTGTTTGTTTGCAGCCCAGATTTTTCCTGATTTCCCCCCGGTAAGAAAGTGTGTCTGCGAGCTGACCTGCAACTCATTATACCCTCTGCTGAACCTCCTCTTCTAATCTAACGGGACGCTCTGTCTGTCTGTCTATCTGTCTCCACCAGCCATCCGCATCAGGCTTCCACTAAAATGACTTCTCGCAGGCCAACGGCATTATTTTCATTATCTTACGCCATTATCTTGGAATGGTTTTATGCCAAAGAGTTCCTCAAAATATGAAAAAATGTTTATCTATCCTTGTTGAAAGAGTAGAAGGCCTCTGAATCCACACCGTTAATGTATTAATATATGTCTGTATCAGTGTAACTGGGAGATATGCAAGGACACTTTAGTGTGGGTGAAATTGAACCGGTCCAACACAAACAAATGTAAACTAACAATGCAAACGTAATGTTGTATGCTGTTGATTCTGGACACGGTTTCGGATGGTTTTAATTGGTTCCACAGAACTGTTATGGCTTTAACAGGTTGATGGGAGTTGCACAGACACCTAGTGCAGAGATTAAACACATTTAATGGTATGTGATGGTTCATGCCTAATTCAGGGTAATGGAAGCTATAGTCTGACCTACATACTGTATGGCTTAGGTGGATTATGTGCAAGTAGTTTTTTCCCTATATATATGCCATCGAGCAGTGACCACCAACTGGCGGCCTGCTGGCCACATCCGACCCGCCAGGCATTCTCATTCGGCCCGCACGACGGGGGTGACTGTGGCGTTGGCGGAGTGGTTAGTGCGTTCGCCACCCACTATTTTTTTACAACATCTCGTGAGTAATGTGCAGTACCGGAGTCCAACAGAGAGGCAACAGCTGCGGGACAGTAGACTGTGTACTGCGTAGCCTTCCCTGCCCAAGGCGGGATTAACCATATGGGCAACCTGGGCAAGTGCCCAGGGGCCCTTGAGCAAAGAGGGCCCTCAGTGACAAGATGAAAATAAAATAAAAAAGTTTTTTTTTTTTTTTTTTTTTCCGGGCACAACCTCACTCATCATACATTGTTTTAAATGACACTCACGGCCCGTCCACACAGCGGCGTGCGTTGAAGCTTGCCGGTGGGCGTGTCTGAAACTCGACCAACAACCAATCACATAGGGGCAAAGCCCTCGAATGGTTTAGGTCGTATCTGACTGGTAGGACTTTCTGCGTCAGCCTTGGGGACTCTGAGTCCTCGTCTGCTGCTCTCCTTTGTGGGGTTCCACAGGGCTCAGTGTTAGGCCCCCTGTTATTCTCCCTGTATTTGCTCCCTCTTGGGTCCATTCTTAGGAAGCACGGTATCGCTTTCCATTGTTATGCAGACGATTGCCAAATATATGTGCCACTTAAAAAGAATGACTCATATTCAATTAAACCGCTGTTAAACTGCCTTGAAGACATTAAGTCCTGGATGTCATGCAACTTTTTAAAATTAAATGATGACAAAACCGAAGTGATGGTTTTTGGTGCCCCTCGGACCACTCCTATAGACCTAGGATCCCTGGGCCACTCCACCAGGCCTACCATCACAAATCTTGGGATAAAGATGGACCCTGAACTCAAGCTTGACAGCCAGATCAAGGCAGTTGTTAAAAACAGCTTCTTCCACCTCAGGCAGCTAGCCAAAATAAAGCCTTTTTTAAATAGTGACCTCTTTGAAACTGTAATCCATGCCTTCGTCACCTCCCGCTTGGATTATTGTAATGCACTATATATGGGGATAAGTGCATCCTCCCTTGCTCGCCTCCAGATGGTGCAAAATGCAGCAGCACGGCTACTAACTGGCACACGCAAACACGAGCACATTTCCCCCATTTTATCTTCACTCCACTGGCTGCCCGTTCATTTGAGGATTCATTTTAAAACTCTTTTATTTACTTTTAAAGCCCTGAATGGCCTGGCCCCGCCGTACCTCTCTGAGCTGTTACACAGCTACACGCCCACTCGCACTCTCAGGTCAGCTGATCAGTTGCTCCTGAGGGTGCCAAAAACAAAGTCTAAGCGCAGAGGGGACCGTGCTTTCTCTGCTGCCGCCCCTAAACTGTGGAACGACCTGCCCTTGCTCATCAGACAGGCTCCCACACTGACTGTTTTTAAATCCCGTCTGAAAACCCACCTCTTCTCCTTGGCATTCAGAAACAAGTAGAGTGTTGCTTTTATTTGCTTTCAGTGGTCTATTGTTTTTATTATATGCCTGTTATTTATTTTTTAATTATTACGTTTATTCTGGTTTGTTTTGTGTTTGTATCTTGTATTTTAAATGTATTTATATTATGTTGTGTACAGCACTTTGGTCTGAAGGTTTTTAAAGTGCTATATAAATAAAGTTGGATTGGATTGGACATGAATCTCCCGCCCCTGACACACAAGCAGCGATTTGATTGGCTAGAACTTGTACTGGCATATGATTCGATTGGCTGACGCTTCTGCAGAGGCGTCAAAAGTTGAACACAATGCAGTTCGCGAAAAGTGACGTCACCCCATTCAAAGTGAATGGTGAAGCTTTCAACGCACGCCGCAGTGTAGACGGGCCGTCACTCTTTGCTATAAATAACCATAGACTGTATACATAAATGGACGTAGGGTCCGTGACGTCACCCATAAGATTCTGCAGAGTTGCCGAGAAGCCCTTTAGTAGGCAGAGTCGGCCATTAACGGCTCGACAGTGATGTCAGAGTTCAACTCCCGCCTGCTCCAAACAAGGGAAAAGAGGCGGAGCCGAGGCGGGACCTGCTGCCACCAAGCTGGAAGTTCCAGAGCTAGCTGAAGCTACCAAGCTAAGCTAACATGCTCCCCATCTGCACACTGCTGTCGCATTTTACGTTTCTAAGGTAAGCGGAGACTATTCAGCAAAACTATAAATTATAATCTAAGTTATTGAGTTTTTAGCATAATACTTCAGAATCTTAAAATCCCTTAACGTTTGTATGCAATTGTGCTAAATTCAACACTGGAATCAAGCACATATTAATATGTTTGCATGACATTAGTTATTTATATTTTGATATCACTTATCTATACGTTTAATACATTTAAGTCAAGCTAAGGTACATGTGATGGTAGCTAGTTAGTGCTCTTACCTGTGATGCCTCCTCCAAACAGCATAATAACCAGACTGTATCATTAAAACTAAGTACCAGTTCTAGATCCTTGACTTTCGACAAACAATTCAAGAGACAGCATGTATTTAAAGACCAATCTTTATTTGAATGTGCCTCTTAACCTGATATGTTAGTTATACAGTAATAGTATTGACAATCTAAAAACACTGAGCAACTCAACAGTCAACTTTATATTTCTTATTGTCTAAAGCATTTATTATTTTCATTTTCCACCTCTCATATTCAGTGTGGACGGATTGAGACAGCGTGGTGTCCAGAGAGCTGCAGAGACTTCAGGGAGAAACCTCCGTCTGATGGACGTCCTGTCTGTTGGTTTGGAGAGGACTGAGGGTCTTTCCTCAGTGAGGAGGACCAGCCCTGATGGAGGAGCCCATGCTGGGCATAGCTGATACCAACTGCACAGGCCTAGTCTGTCACTTTATTTGACTAAATGTGTTTACTTATACATTTAATAGGTTTACACCTTCTGTCCATTATGTGCTTTTTATTTAAAACATGTTTGATTAACTTTTGGTTCATGTTTCAATAAATCGTATTTGTATTTGCACTCCTTTCGTCCATTATTCTTACTGAAAATGTTAGATTACACATTCACATCCGACTGAAGATTGGCCCCATTTATTTGTGACGTTGCAAACTCTGCGGTACAAGGCACAAGTGTTGTGAAACTCATAAAACAAGGCAGATAGAAATAATCTGATGGAGTGTAGATGTGGAAATAGGTGCATTCGATCAGCTGACTGTGTTTTCACAATAAAAGTAGTTTCTTAGTGAATGTCCTGTACTGGTCTTAAAATCTCATAACATCAGCTTTTAATGTTCCTCTTGGATGTTCTTCTTGACCCTCAGAGAAGGAGAAAATGACGTGTCTTTCAGGCATGTCCTTTCCTAACAAAAATGACAGGAAACATACAACATATTATTGCAGAACAAGTGTGTTATTTATGAAAGCGGTGTGTTTGTGTGTTTAGGGGCTGTAGATATAATTATTTTGTAATTGTAATTTCTTTTTTTTATTTCAACAGTGAGCTACAAAGACAATCAGATTATGAATGAACAGTATGAAGTTCATCAACATTAAAATATATATTATTATCAAAATAATATTTAACTGTTATCAAAACGTAGTGCAACTGTAGAAGCTTGCTCTGTTGTCTCACTGAAAGAATAACTTTTACCACGTTTTTCAGACAATATTGAGAGATAAATAGTAGCAGTTCTCACTATGTGTTAAATATCTTTGCCTTCAATACATTAAATTAGAAAGCTGACAAAGTCATATTGCTAAATATCTAAATGTAACTTTTTGCATGGAAAAAACCCTCAACTTCACTGACGTGTAGGTGATCTAGTATTTAGTATTGTTTATTGGAATGTATATCAGTGTATTCAAGTCAATACTTCATTCATTTAAACCAATATCTTTCTTGATTCTTTGTACAGTATGAACAAAGAGTATTTGTACCTGTGCTGAAGTTCACTGCTGTGAGGAGTCTAGTTCTGTCTCTCACTCTCTGGTCCAGCCTGTCTGCATCACCTGGACACCTTAAACAAACATATAAATATGTAAAGTACCATGTGTGCAAACAATATAACTGATTCTCTTCTGTTGAACATGTTGGATTGTGTATTGTCCGAGTCAGGGTCCTTTTTATTTTACTGTAACTTTGGAAGTTGTGTTACCAATGCTTACTGTTTATTTGATACCCATTTGGTAATGCAATTAATAAAAACAACAAGGTTTGGGTTCGTTCTTCAGATGACTGTGACGTTAACGTGTAAGCTCAATAATGAACTCCAGCTCAATCAACCATATTGTAATGGTTGTAATCATCTTGAAATATGACATTAATAATTGTAATATACACCCATCTTATTGTGAGGTTGATTTCACATACACTACTTCGACATTAGCTTGTCTACATACTTGAGCATAGCCAATTTAAATTAACCTTAGCGATGCATACAGTTCCTACCTACATAATAAAATATCTCTCGAAGTTACAAGGATGACCTTATTTTATCAACCTCAAACAGAAGCCGTTTGTTCTACAGTATTATCCCACTTAACGCTTGTCTATTTCGTTTTACCCTTTATATGAACATAAACAGTCCACTAATGCCAAATATAAGTATGCTGTCCGCTTCATTAAAAAAAGTGAGGACACAATGAGGGCTGACTCACTTGCCAGAAAGCTGCGCAACAATAGTTGCTATGATTTCTGGAAAGAGGTCAAAGTCATAAACAGCTGTAAGACTCCCTTACCGTCTTCCATTGAAGGAGTGTGTGGGTCAGGCAGCATCGCAGAACTGTGGCGACAACACTATGAGTTGTTCAACTGTGTTAAGAGTGATGCATTTGTGGTTGAAAAGGTTGACTCCACTGAAAACGTTACAGTTAGATCAGAGGAAGTCTACAACACTATAATGAAACTAGAAAATAACAAAGCTTGTGGCCCGGATCTCATCTCAGCTGAACACTTAAAACATGCCAGTCTTAAGCTTGCTCCTCTTCTTGCTCTGTGTCTTACTGGTTTCCTTAATCATGGTGTCTTACCAGATTCCATGTTATCTGTGCTACTTGTGCCAGTCATCAAGGATAAAGCTGGGAAGATTAATGGCATTGATAATTACAGACCCATTGCTTTAGCTAGCATTCTCTCCAAAGTGTTGGAGAAAATTCTGTTGGATCGGCTGGAAAGGTATATTACCACAGCTGACAACCAGTTCGGTTTTAAAAGAAAACACGGCACAGATATGTGTATTTTTGCTTTAAAAGACATTATAGCAAAATACAGAAGCCATAATTCCACCATGTTTCTGTGTTTTATTGATGCTTCCAAGGCATTTGATCGACTGAATCATTACAAATTATTTGACAAAATGTGCCAGAGAGGGGTACCCAAGTACATAATAAGGATCTTAGCCTTTTGGTATGCACATCAGACTATGCAGGTGAAGTGGGGCAATACTGTGTCTGAACATTTTTATGTTGGTAATGGGGTCAAGCAAGGTGGGATTTTATCTCCTTTGTTGTTTAATCTGTACGGATGATCTGTCGAGGAAAGTGAATTTGTGTAAAACTGGCTGTGTCATCGGAGCTACTGTTGTCAACCACCTTATGTACGCAGATGATTTAATCATCTTCTCCCCATGCAGTGCTGGCTTACAACAGCTTCTGAGGACTTGTTCCCAGTATGGCATTGATTTTAATATTAAGTATAACGCCAAGAAGAGTAGCATCATGATTGTGAGAAGTAAAGAGGATAAAAAGGCTGTATTTCCTAATTTTATTCTCAGTAGCAACATTCTTCTTGTGTGCAGTGAGATTAAGTACCTTGGTCATTATATCTCTGATGATCTCACAGATGACAAAGACATCCATAGACAACGCTGCAAACTGTATGCCCAGGCAAACATATTAATGCGGAAGTTTCACAAGTGCTCTGTAGATGTCAAGGTATCACTTTTTAAAGCTTTCTGTACACCATTGTACACGGCTCACCTGTGGAGTAACTACAAGGCTAGAAGCATGCAAAAATTAAAAGTTGCATACAACGATGCTTTACGGTTGCTGCTGAGGGTACCGAGATGGCACAGTGCCAGCCAGCTGTTTGTTAACTTGGGGGTACCTACTTGTCAAGCACTTTTAAGAAAGTTAATGTACAGATTCATGTGTCGCCTGGAAGACTCGGACAATAATGTTATCTCGATTTTAATTAACCCTCTGAAGAGTTCTACCCGGTTCTCTTCCATGATTTGGAGACATTGGCGCAACAGCCTCTACAGGCGGTGAGCATGTGTTTGCTCGCTGTGATTGGACTGATTTTATGTTTTTATCTGTTTGTTTTTATCTGTTTTGTGTTTAGCTTTTTATCTTATTTATTGATGAGTGTTTTGTCTTTTTGTGATATGGACCTTGAGTCTGAAATAAAGATTGGATATATCCAGGGCTGCCAACATTTGAGTTCAGCTTGGAGTGAGATTTTTTTTGGTGAACCGAAAAAAGAAGAGTTCATGTGTACAGTGTTACAAATTTATTGAACATGTACAAACTAGGGTTTTCCATTAATGTACCGGGCGCTACAGTGGAATACGCACATACACAGTGTACCCGCGACTCTTACAATGAAGGCTCGATAATCAGCCCACACCATATAACATGGTATATAGCTGTAAGCAGAGGTAAAGTGCTATTTTACAAGTGGGGGGGGGGGGTGTCCTCACCTCCTCTAGGGAAGATTTGTTTTTAAATATTGAAGTTAAATGCATCAACCTGGTGCATTTTGAGAGCAAAATGAATTTATGGATACATCTCTCAACACCCAGATGAAACAGAACTGTAAACAGATTTTATTTTTCTTTATGGATATTTTACAAATCACTCACCTTTTAAAAACTGTATTCTTGTTTTACTGCCATATATTATTTCATAACTGTTTTTCATTTATTTTCATAAATGGTGACCAAAACGTTTGAGACCCACTGAGATAACTAGGCTAAAGTTAACTAAAGTCCCTTACCTCACTGAGCTGCAGTTATCTCTCTCAGTCTGACAGCAGAGAGCTCTCCCTCTCCTTGTTTTAGAAACAGCTTCGAATATCCGTTAAGCTAACCAGATGCTAACAACAACAACAATGCAAATAGTGAGTGTGGTAGAAATATACAGTATGATAGTAAAGTTATTGAAGATGATGCCATATTTATTGAAGATTTTACATCATAAATATTCCCCAAAATTATTCAAAAGTATATTTGTCCAAACTCTCTGCTGTAGTATGACCACCAGGAGACTATTGATGTGTGTAGTGAGTTTGGTAGTAGTAAGCTGTATAATAGTGATTGAACATTGTTGTATTCTCTTTTTTCAGAGTTGCACTTTGCAGACGGTCCCTGAGCACTCGTTTCTTCTCCGGCCGCAGATAGAGACCAATGTAATGTGTCCAGCTCGGAGGACGGCGCATATTGTTTTGTTTTTTGGATCAAAATGTGATTGTAGTTCGTTGTCAACCTTACCACGGTACTTAGGAGACATCATGTGTGTCTGAATAACATTTTGTTCATGAGTTATTGATCCGTCAAATCAGAATCTCCCAATATCTTTCCAACTTTACTGAACTAAGCCAGAAGACCATCTCATTTCGTAGACCGCTCGGTTTGCTGTTCCTTCACTTTATTTTTATATTTATATACATTTATTTTGGACGAAAACTTAGCGTGAAGAAAGGCAAGTGTGGCGTGAGTGCGTGAGATATGGGTTAATTGCGTGACTCTCACGCTCAATGCGTGAGTGTTGGCAGCCCTGTTATTATATACAGTCTATGATTTTAACTTGGAGGCTACGATTAGCATCGTTAGCACCGATGTAGCTACCACTCGCTTACACGCTAACCCAAGCCTTAACATTCATTACGTAGCTGATTAAAATCATTAACACATAAATAAGTACTCGAATTTCACTTACCGCAAAACCGCATTCATGCACCATCTGTTTCAACCGCAGAGCGAGTCACAATAGTCCGATATATAAGCATGAAGAACAAACAAACACGGCTGGGGTCAAGTTGTGTTCCCTGGATGAACTGACCAGGCAGAGTCCCTATAGCTAGCTTCACGGAGCAGCTAGCAGAGAGACAAGAAGCTAACAGCAGCAGTCACTTGAGAGAGCCGTCACTCAATGTGACCACGCCCTAATTTATGCAAACAACGTTAAGACCTATTATAAATAAAAGGGTCGTGTTAGAAAACAATTCACTCACAGATCCATAATCATTAAGGTGGAATCTAACTATATTCATAATAATATGTATTGCATCCATGGGTAGAAACATGTTTTTTTCTGCTGTAAAGTTGGGCATTTTAACATGGGGGTCTATGGAAATTGCTCCTTTCTGCAATCAGTCCCTATCGGCTAATATATGAACTGCAGTGTGTGGCACTTCCGTATTGGCGTCCCGGGTGTTCCCCAGAGTTTGCCGCTTGTAAATAACACAGCTTTTCTATAGGGTCAAATTCATATATTTTCTAAACCGTCGCTGTACTGTAGGTATCACTATGTATGCGCTCAACTGTATTACTATGCGGCGGCTGTGTTTAGCCAAATCACAGCCCTACCCTCACTCTTGAAAAAATGGATGGTGCCGGTAGCCAAACGCCCAGCAGGACTGCGAAAAGAAAGAAAAAGAAAGAAAAAGAAGAGAGGGGCGGCTGCATTAAAAAATGTGCTAACAATAAATAGCTTTTTCAAAAAAGCAAAAAGTGACGAAATAGGCCAGCAACAACCACAAGGAACAGTGGCGGCGGTCACGGAGGATGTTGTTGAGCTAGCGAGCAATGTTAGCCTTGAACCTAGCATGCTAACGCAGCGGGTAGAAGAGGAGGAAAAAGATGAAGAGGAGCCTGACGAGGACGTCAGAGAGCAGGGTGAAGGTTCGAGTTCATCGGAAGTTCCCTGTGTCTCTCAGGAACCTGCACAATGGGGATTAATTGCTGGAAATGTCCGGGAGGACACTTTGATGAAAGCGGTTTCATACTTTCATAATCGGGCAAAGAAGTATCCAGCATCTCGGAGGGAGACCGATGCTAGCGGCCGGACACGCTCACTGACCAATGATATGCTGACCAGACAGCTTCACAATGGAGAAATCGTTCAACGCGATTGGATTATTTATTCTCCATCTACCGGAGCAATTTATTGTTTTGCCTGCAAACTTGTATCCACTCACAGCCACAGCAATGCATTTGTTCTCGGCTTTAGTGATTGGAAGCATCCCGAGAGGATAACGGAACATGAGACGAGTGGTGAGCACAGAAAATGCATACTTTCACTTATGCATCGCACTAAACTCATGGGCACTGTGGATGCTTCTCTAGGGATGCAGGTCGACACAGAAAGTCAGTACTGGAAGGATGTATTGAGACGTGTAGTTGCGGTGATTACATTCTTGAGTGAGAGGGGGCTTCCTTTCCGGGGAAATTACGAACTTTTAGGATCCGCACATAACGGGAACTACCTGGGAATCCTGGAGCTGCTCGCGCAGTTTGATCCATTTTTAAAGGATCATTTGCAGAAGTTTGGCCAGAAGGGACGTGGTAGGACTTCATACTTGTCATCAACTATCTGTGAGGAGTTAATTGGTTTGATGGGTGACAGAACAAATTCACTTTCGTTTTCCGATTTGTGTTTGAGAAAGGAAAAGTTATTGAGAGATTTATTGGATTAGAACCCATTCACAGTCACACTGGGTCAAGTCTGGCTGACTGTGTGATGAAGATGGTCATTGATATGGGGCTGGATCTCTCAAACTGCCGTGGCCAGGCTTATGACAATGCATCCAACATGTCAGGAAAATATAATGGCCTGCAAGCTCATCTCAAGAAAAGCAACCCACTCATACATTACATTCCGTGTGCAGCACACTCCTTGAATTTGGTTGGTGTCAACTGTGTGCCAGTTTTTTGATATACTTCAAGCACTTTATGCTTTTTGCTCTGCTTCTACCCACCGATGGAATAAAGTGTTCACTGAAAACATCACACTGACGCTAAAATCTCTCTCGTACAAGATGGAGGTGCAGAGGAGACTCCACAAGAGCTCTGTGAGAATTACACTGCAATAAGAGGGGCTTTACAAATGATGGCGGTTGATGACAAAGAGCGTCAGGAGACACAGCGAGAGGCCTCTGCGCCAGTGGCGGAGCTGGGGGGTGGCTGGGAGTGGCCACGGCCACCCCCAGCTGAATCCTGGGCACCCCAAACACCCTCACCACGAGGGCCCAAACTATTTTAGAACATTAAGAAAAAAATGTTTAGTAACCTTTCATCAAGAATTAACATTAATAGAACGTTATATTGATAATGTACTCACTAAACTTACAATTCATTAAACGTATTTTCTTCCAAAAGTTAATTATCCAATGTACATGTAATGGTTTGGTCCTGCCTCCAAACGCAGTGCAGCACCGCCTGCACTTTCTAGCAGAGAGTGAGAGCATGTTAGGAGCAGGGATGCTAGTACTTACGTGTGAACCATGTCTCAATGACTAACAAAGTCAGGCTTTCAAAAGAGAAAAGAAAGGAGAGAAAGACAAGAGAGGGACTAAAGGGCGACAGTACGTCACCCAGTTTTTCAAAGAAAAAGTGGGTGCGGTCCATGAGTGGTGGAAATTTGTCTGTTAGCTAGTCCATTGTAATAATTGTTATGTTTTTTTACTAAGCTGACATTAAGTACTGTTAATATCTATACAGGTTTTTGATTTCACTCCTCTTTTAGCTGACATTTAGTAAATGCAGGTACATTTTTAGCAGCTATTCATACTAAATCAGTTGTCCCTCCCCCTGGTGCCAGGACCAACAGATCCATCTCTAGACTTAGCAGCCCTGTCCCCCCATAAGTGTTATATTTTCACAGCTCAGTGTCAGTAAATATTGTGCAGTTAGTATTGGAATACAAGATAGATGCAAGCCTGTACAGGTAGAGTTATTTAAAGCATAAATGAGTCGGTTGGGTTATGGAGGTGTGGTTTGTTACGAACTTGGATACACAAGGAAGAAAAGGACTCAAATGCACGACCCGGGAGCCAGAGATAAAGTACAAGTAATATACTTTATTTGCCAAAAAAGGATATTCCAAAAAAGATATCGGCACTCTTGACGAGGCGAACAAAAATAGGTTTTACCAAGGCACAAAAAAAAAAAAATACTCACCACGTGAGGAACAAACTTACAATAACTTTCAGGAGCATGAATAACGCATGTAACAAAAAGAGCAAAACGTGATGAGCAGAGTTTTGGCATGAGGACAGGACAAGACGAACTGACACTGAACACTGGGGAATTTAAACACTCAACAACAAGACACAGGTGAAAACAATCAGGGGCGGGGCTGACAATGATGAGGGCGGGAGAACACATAAGGAAAGGGAGTCAAGGGACCTGAAGTGAGACGTGACAAAAACAAAACAGGAAGTGAAAAACAATACTAAATTAAAACTGCGGTCACAGACGTGCACGCAGTTGTGGGCGGGCCTTCGCGTCCGAGCGCCTGTAGGGGAGGGTCGCTGGTCGTCCCGGCGTCAAGCAGATGCGCGCGTGTCCTCCGAAATGAGCCGTTCGTAATTTCTCAAACGTTCGTGTCCCGGACTGCATCTTCCCCATAATACTCGGGCATGCATGTGAGTGGTGGAGGAGGGGGTGGTGGAGATGCAGGGCCTTCAGCAAACTCCAACAATTCTGCAGCAAGCTGCTCCCTGACAGTCTTCTGGGTGTGTGGCTTTGTCCTGCTGCATCTAACAAATGTGGAAAAACAAAGAGATGAGATTAATTCACTGGCTTATACTTATAGGATAATATTGGACTATAAATGAAATATTACACCAAATAAATAAGTAAACACGTATATTCATTCACTGGCCATTCATTTAGAAAATGTAACTCCAAAAAGACAAGTAACACTATTTAGCATTTTGGCTAATCATTCCTGTAGCTTCTTGGCTAAGCTAGCACTGTGATGCAGTTCCACCAAACACAAAAGTAATATATAAAAAGGATAATATTGGACTATAAATAAATAATATTACACCAATTAAATAAGTAAACACATGTATATATTCATTCACTGGCCATTCATTTAGAAAATGTAACTCCAAAAAGACAAGTACAACTATTTAGCATTTTGCCTAATCATTCCTGTAGCTTCTTGGCTAAGCTAGCACTGTGACGCAGTTCCACCAAACACATAAGTAATATATAAAAACAGAGAGATTACATACCTTTCCCGTGGTGGAAGTTCAACATCCGAGTCACTACTGCCCGGATCCAGGTATGGCTGGAGGAGATCTTCATCATCCGACGAAGAGTCATTTGGTATGATCAAAGCCCCGCTATCGTCAGCTAGCATCTCTAGCACCTGCTCGCCTCGGTGGTGAAGCTCTCCCTTCTGGCTGCGTAATGCGTAATGGAGCGGGCGTAGTTTATACTACGCAGGATCATATCTTTGGAACCCATTGGTCGATTTGGGTGATTGACACCTTTTCTGAACGGTTGGAGCCAATAGAATCAAGTGACAGTTAGTAAGTCCCGCTAAACACTTACGTCAAGTAGAGAGAGGTTTGCGTAAACAGCACGTGAGACAGCATTAGCTCGGGACTGCAAAACTTTATACCTCCTCTGCTGCCATGAATGTAATGATAGATTATCAGGAACAATTCGAAAGTGACTAAGAGACATTGGATTAACCTTAAGCAGCGTTTTTATTCCCTTGAACAAGAGCTTTGATCACAAAACAGCAACGGTAAGACATACTTATTGTTATGGTTTTGAAAACTGTTGTTTTTTTTCTTCTCTGTTCTGGCTGATAGCTCAGTGAGTTTGTGTCCTACAGTGATGATACTTATAACAAAAATAATCTGTGGAGTATCATCTTTCAGATGATATGTAGTTTGTGCAGAAAACATTACGTTTTAAAGGTCGTTTTTGCTAGTTAGCACCGGAAGTAGCATCTGCCCGTTTTAGCTAAGGGCTAATGCTAACGCTTCTTGTGAGACTTTTGTTTTGTATCGGTAAAAATAGTTCTTATCGTCAGTTAGCTGAGATTCTTCTCTTTAATCTGGTATAACACATTAATAGGTTTTTAAATATTAAGATGCTCTGAGACACAGTGTCGTGGAAAAAAAAAAACAGGGTCCCCGCCGGCTTAACAGGTTAACCGTGGCGTGCGGTGCAGTGGGTTATGCAGACGTTCTGCCCTTGACTGTTTGTTTACTCAATAAACGCATCTCCTCTTGATATTAGGCCATGTATGTTCCATACCAGTGGAGTTTGCTTTTTGTTGTTGTGTTTATTGATCAAAAAGCAAACCTTCAATCCAGCTGTTATGTGGTCAAGGTAAGTAAAGTAATAATTGAAGCTGTGTATTGGTTAATATTAGCGTATGACTTAAAATGAAAACACAACAGCATTTCACAAAACGCTACAGCATTTCACAAAACGCCGCAGCATTTCAGAAAACACCACAGCATTTCACATTCGACGGAAAGGGTATTCCGTAGGGAGAACACTTCTTGTTTATGATTGGACAGAGCCAGCCAGACAGCACTGCTGTGATTGGTTGTTTTTGCTGCCAGTGAAGAAATGACGCTTCGTGATTGGTCAACGTCCGACAGCGCAATATGTCCCAACCGGTCCCTCCCAACACATCAGCCGTTAGCACACACTCAGAGCTCACAGCTCCTCATATCTGTTCAGAAACTGGACAAAAGTTAAATATGTACAAACCACAGATGGCGAATACAGTCGCCGCTTTATTTATCTCTGTATGACGTTGTTGTGAGTGTGGACGGAGCAGCTACAGGTTAGTTTAGCCTGATGGATCCGATTCCATTCTGAAAACACGCATTTTAAAAGCTTTTCGCCTGCCGTCTTGTCTGCAGACTTGTCAAAGCATTAATTCATGGTTTTTACTAACCGTTATCAGTATTAGTTACTTCGGCATCACTCTGAAACGTGTATTACAATTAAATCACTGTCAAATATGTTCATTTTGTTGTAGTTGGTATCTCCTATAGGATTTACATGGAGATACTTCCCGCCCCCTCTCCAGCGCGTCTTGTTTGAATGACAGGAGCAAACACAGCTGACAGCCGCGGTGAAACTCAAGCGATTAGAGCGATGCGAATATTGGGTAAGGCAAGGCAAGGCAAGTTTATTTATAGAGCACTTTTCAACTCAAGGCAATTCAAAGTGCTTTACAAAAAAAAAAATGAAAGACATTAAGCATTAAAAAAGAAAAGCTAATCAAATAAACATTAAGGAAAAATACATGGATAAAAGTTACAGTGCAGTCTAAAATATAAATAGTTCAATTAAACATTACAAGAAAAAGTACATGGATAAAAGTTACAGTGCAGTTTAAGATATGAATAGTTCAATTAAAAGCAGCGACAAAAAGAAAAGTCTTCAGCCTGGATTTAAAAGTAGTCAGAGTTGCAGCGGACCTGCAGGTTTCTGGGAGTTTGTTCCAGATATTTGGAGCATAATAACTGAACGCTGCTTCTCCATGTTTAGTTCTGACTCTGGGGACAGAAAGCTGACCAGTCCCTGAAGACCTGAGAGATCTGGATGGTTCATAGTTTAGCAGGAGGTCAGTAATGTATTTTGGGCCTAAACCATTCAGTGCTTTATAAACCAGCAGCAGTATTTTGAAATCTATTCTTTGACACACAGGAAGCCAGTGTAAAGACTTCAGAACAGGAGTGATGTGATCCACTTTCTTAGTGTTAGTGAGGACTCGAGCAGCGGCGTTCTGAATCAGCTGCAGCTTTCTAATAGATTTTTTAGTGAGACCTGTGAAGACACCATTGCAGTAGTCGAGTCTACTGAAGATAAAGGCATGGACAAGTTTTTCCAAATCCTGCTGTGACATTAGTCTTTTAATCCTAGATATGTTCTTTAGGTGATAGTAGGCTGATTTAGTAACTGGGTAGTCTACCATAGTATTTACATGGAGATAAGCCCCTTAAAAACCATGAATTAATAAAGCATTAATTCTGTGTTTACTCCTGTGATTCAAAAAAGACGCTGGAGAGGGGGCGGGCCGGATCTCCATGTAAATCCTATCGGAATCGGATCGATCAGGCTAAACTAACCTGTAGCTGCTCCGTCCACACTCACAACAACATCATACAGACATAAATAAAGCAGCGACTGTATTCACCATGACATAGACAGTCTGTGTTTTGCATATCTTTAACTTTTGTCCAGTTTCTGAACAGATATGAGGAGCTGTGAGCTCTGAGTGTGTGCTAACAGCTAACGGCTGATGTGTTGGTCCAATCACGAAGTCATTTCTTGATTGGCAGCAAAAACAACCAATCACAGCAGTGCTTCTCTGGCTGGCTCTGTCCACAAACAATATCACAAACAATAAGTGTTCTCCCTAAGGAATACCCTTTCCGTCCAATGTGAAATGCTGCAGTGTTTTGTGAAATGCTGCGGTGTTTTGTGAAATGCTGTGGCGTTTTGTGAAATGCTGTGGTGTTTTGTGAAATGCTGCGGCGTTTTGTGAAATGCTATTGCGTTTTCTGAAATGCTGTGGCGTTTTGTGAAATGCTGTGGCGTTTTGTGAAATGCTGTTGTGTTTTGTGAAATGCTGTTGTGTTTTGTGAAATTCTGTTGTGTTTTGTGAAATGCTGTGGTTTCTTGCACTTCAGGGCCACCGTACATAGAGATGTTTTTATTTTAAAGTAAATTGAGATGGAACATAGTAAAAACATGTAAATTCTAATGTCCGCCTTAAAAAAAAACATTACTTATAGTGAAAACCACCCTTGAATGATGAGTTTAGTAGACTAAAAGCTTTAGGAATCCAAACTATAACATATAATAAGTACCCTGTATCAAGATTGATGCAAAACAAGTGAAATTTGACCTTTTTAAGAGAGGTTTAGAAAAATAAAGTCCACCTCACCTCTGGGTAATTTGGGAACCATCAGTTCCATTTGAACGTTTTCACTGTAAAAATCATTTTATTACTTTGTATTATCACTATAGGTATTCATTCCATCCAAATACAACTGTTGTGAAAAAATAAATAAAATAAAAATAAAACATACTCTGTTATCGTCTTAGGCCCCACGGACCCGTAATCGCGTCATTTTCAGGAAACAACGTCTAAGGAAGCTTAATATTTAATAAACTATGAATATTTTATATCCATAGAACGGGAAAAAAACTAATTTAACTGATCTTTTTCATTTATTTTTTCACAAAAAACACACAATGCTAACAGTGAGCCTCTGAATTAGCCCCGAGCGAAAAATGCTAACCTATTACTGCACCGAAAATCACTCCTAGCTCCCTTATTACTTATCCTAGCTCCACATCAAACACATTGTTTATGACCGCAAGGAGACACAGAATCTAACGGTGCCCACCTCAACACTAAAAGATACAAACTAGCGAGGTTACCAACAAAAACGTACATCAAAACAAGTGGCGCTAGGTATTAGCATTAGCACTGCACACACCCACCGCGTGTTCCAATGAAAAGCATACATATATATAAATAAAGTATAAAGTATAGGTCAACACATTTCAGTATAACACACCAATTGCGATATTACTCACGTTTGACCGTGGAGCAGGGTTTCTATGTACCGAGAAGTGGGTAGTTTAATGAGTCTGTTGACGACAAAACCTCCGCGCACACAGACAGCCAAGGCAAGCTACCTGAATTAAGTCTCTCCCTAAACCGGAAATACCGGAAATGTGACATTCGGTTTGTCATTCACAATAAAGTTTTTCAAAATAAAGGTACATTTAATATTGACGTATCAAATTGATTCAAATGTCTTACACAACACATGTATCGAGACAATAAATGAACTGTTTATATAGTCGATCAACACTGTGTATGTTACTCATTACAGGATAATCACATGGCCCTAAATCAGACCGGCTGTTCTCCTCTGTTTACATCCTGCTGGTTTAAATTATGTGTTCTACAGGCTCTGTGCACAAGATTGAGTTGAGTAGTGAGCCATTCGTTTTTTTTTCGTGGTGAGATGTCTGCTGAGAGGTCCTTGTATACTTCGCTGACTTTGAGGACATCTGGGTCTGGCAGCTCCCCCCGCACGGCCTTGTAACGTGTACTCCTTTGAACACAGCTACATACAATTACTTAGGACAATATATATTACCTTACACCGTCAGCAACTGTAAACTGCTTTGGCATAGTGGAAATGAACACCATGTCACTCACTCTGCCTGGTTTCACACACTATTAATTACACAAAAGAATTGTCAATTTAATTGAAAAGGTCGTTGATGCAATATACTAAATCAGCTCTTGGCACAAAGGAAATACTCATTAAATCATGGATTGGCTGTGAACACATACTGTTCTATTGTATTGCATAGAAAGATGTGTTACTGTTGTGCTTGTAGTGGAAATACTGTTTGTAGTCGTAGATAGAAAAACAAAGATGGAAAACATTTCACCATACATTGTTTAGGAGTTTTATATGTATTGGGTGTTTATGGTTAATGTGGGAAATTAATAAGCAGAGCTGTTGCTGGTAAATTTGTGTGCCATCATAATAGTAATGTGTATACAGCGTTTCGTGAATATCTGGAAAACTATATGCGAGTAGTTTGGAGTCACATGTAAATCGTCAAAAATGGTACATTCTCTGTTAGCTTACGTTCGCCCCGATTGAGCTAGCAACTATTTTATTCGCAATTTAACATGATATTGGATATGGGCTTAACTTGTCCTGGACTGGAATTTTCCCGATCTTTTCCCGAGGAGGTGTTTGCGAAAAAGCGCTTAAAATGCATGAATAACACAGATTTTTCAAAATGGCCGACTTTCTGGGGGGCGGGGCTAATGGAAGCTATTTTGAAATATGTCCGCAATTCCATCAGTAATGTCTGTGGCAAGATTGGGGTAGTTTGGAGAAACTATATGTGACTATCGCACAATAGGGGGCGCTACTGAGCTGGTGTACAAAAATGTACATTTATTTTGTACAGTCTGGAAAAAGACATGGGTTGTGACGTGTGTTCCAAGTTTTGCGTCCGAAAGTCATTTTAGCGATTTTGTGGCATTTAAATCGTCAAAATTGGTACATGTTCCGTTAGCTTACGAGCTCCCCGTTTTTGCAGTCGACTATTCATTCGCAATTTAGCATCACATTGGATATGGGCTGATCTTGTCCTGGTTTGACATTTTTCCGATCATTTTCCTAGGACAAGTATGCGAAAATGCGCTTAAAATGGACATATTTCAAAATGGCCGACTTCATGGGGGGCGGAGATAATGGAAGCCATTTTGAAATATGTCCGCATTTCCATGAGGAATCTCTGTGCCAATTTTCGGGTAGTTCGAAGAAACTATATTTGACTACCGCACAATAGGGGGCGCTACTGAGACATATTTGCTAAAACGTCCGATTTTTTTCTACAGTCTGGAAAAGGTTGTGGGCTGTGACATGCGTTCCGAATTTAAAAGCCGTAACTCATTTTCTCCCCTACTTATGGCTCGGTACATTTTTTAACCCTTCGATTTCGAGAAAAAACTGAATAGGACACGCCCACATTTTTCATTGGTTGCAACCCTTTAAATCTCAGTTTATACTCACCCTGCCAGTATGTCTATGACAATATATATTTTGTTAGTCCATCGGTTCTTGAGATATAAATTAGTTGTGTTTTTGGCGCCCCCTATTGTTCGAAATGAACATTGTTTGTTGTGCCTATTCCCCAAGACAAACTAAACCTATCCACCGAAATCTGTGATATTTGGATACATTTTGGATGAATTGTGAGCATTTATGTGTAGGCCACACCCTTTTGCTAATACGTTTTGATTGATGTCGGCCACATTTTTCCACACCTCGTGCTCATTTTGTACGGTAATGTGTCTGCCCCTCCATTGATGCTGTGCACTAAGTTTTTCACATTATGCTAATTTCAAAAAAATCAAAGTAGGCGGAGCTTCGGGATATGAGAGGATAATATGTAGAGCTGCTCCACCCGGATAAGTGTGCAAAATGTCAGGTCCGTCAGACTTACGCTGCGACTTTGTACATTTTTCGAAACACTGAATTTACACAGGTGGCGCTAGAGAGCAAGTTGAAAAATGTTCTCCCATCGAATCCAGAATATTAACATTTTCACCGGTCCTGGCGGCGTTGCCAAATGTCGCTACATGAATAGTGTCGTAACCCCCTCAAAAACAGGTCGAAAGTGCAGAACCGGTAACAGAAGAATAATAATACTGACGATTTCAATAGGTCTTTGCACTACGTGCTCAGGCCCTAATAAACATGAAACATGACTGACTAACACATTGTGTTAGGACATGGTGAACATGGGACTTAAGAGTCTGGTGAGAAAATCAAAACGCAGAAACATTCAAAAATTCCCGCAAAACCTCATTTACAAAACCCTGAAAAACAGCCGGTGCATTACACAGTCCAAAAGGCATCACAATTTATTCATAGTGACCGCTCCGAGTGTTAAATCCTGTTTTCCACTAATCCCCTTCCCTTATTCTAACCAAGTGATATGCATTTCTTAAGTCCAGCTTGGTAAAAATCTTGGCAGTCTGAAGTAGCTCGAAAGCAGAGGACATGAGTGGCAGAGGATAGCGATGTTTCACCGTAATGTCATTAAGAGGGCTGTAGTCTATGCAAGGTCTCAGAGAACTGTCCTTCTTTCCTACAAAGAAAACCCCCCCTCCAGCTGAGGAAGATGAAGGACGGATAATCCCTGATTTAAGAGAAGAGGAAATGTAGTCGTCCATTGCCGCTCTCTCTGGCCTTGAGATCGAATACAGTCTTCCCTTGGGAATGGGAGCCCCCGGTAGGAGATTAATGGGGCAATCAAAAGGTCGGTGAGGAGGTAGCGACATGGCTTTTGATTTGTTAAAGGCTTCCTTTAGATCGTGATAACATAACGGTACTTTCTGTAGGTCAGGATAGTCTGGGTGATCTATGACGATCCTACTAGGGTCTGTTGGTGCCTTAAAAGAGCGTGAATGTTTACACCTGTTAATGCAATCCTCTACCCACTCCTTAATTTTTCCTGAGCGCCAGTCAATGTGTGGGTTGTGGATTTTTAACCACGGAAAACCCAAAATAATCGGATGCTGAGCAGATTCAAAAATGTGAAACTGCATAACTTCAGTGTGGTCATTATTTACAGTAATCTGGATAGGTTCTGTGCAGTGGGTTACTGTAAACAACAAACGTCCGTCTAAAGCACTGGCGTTAATGGGGGAAGATAGATGAACAGTCTTTATACAAAGCTGTTTGACTATGCCCCAATCCATAAGACTTTCGTCCGCTCCTGAGTCTATTAGCACCCCTTGGTCAATGACCTGATCATTAATAAAATGTTTACCTTGGTAACTGGTCGAGGAGGAAAGTCTGTGGGAAGCTTGCTCACCAGCGCCGTCCTCTTGGCTGGTAAGCTTGATCTTTTCCCGGACATGACACGAGTTGGTGACCCGGCTGGCCACAGTAGAAACAACACCTTTCTCGTAGCCGGCGCTGTCTCTCCTCCACGGAAAGCCTGGTCCTTCCCAACTGCATGGGTTAATCTGCAACAGGCGGAGGTGCTGTCCTCCAACAGGCGGAGGTGCTGTCCTCCAACGGATCGAATCCGCCGGCTGGAAAACCTCCTCTGGTGGAAAGGCTCGCCGAGAAAAGCCCTGGAAACTGGGATGTCCATCACGGCTGCGTCAACGTTCTCTCTCTCTTTCCCGAAGACGGTTGTCGATCCGGATGGAAACGGCGATGAGAGACTCCAGGTCCCGTGATACCTCCACCAGAGGTGCCAGTTGGTCCTTGATTGGATCTGACAACCCTGTCAGAAAAGCGTCGCGAAGAGCTGGAACATTCCACCCGCTGTGCGCTGCTGCCGTGCGAAACAAGGAACAAACTTACAATCAGTTTCAGTAGCATGAATAACGCATGTAACAAAAAGAGCAAAACGTGATGAGCAGAGTTTTGGCATGAGGACAAGACGAACTGACACTGAACACTGGGAGACTGGGGAATTTAAACACTCAACAACAAGACACAGGTGAAAACAATCAGGGGCGGGGCTGACGCTGATGAGGGCGGGAGAACACATAAGAGAGGCTTCTCAATTCTTAAATGTCCCCTCCTCGACTCCCCTCCTCAATTCCCCTCCTCGAGACTTAGTCCCGCCCACAGGAGATGCGAGCGGACGGAGGACAGAGGAGGGGAACCGAGGAGAGAGGAGGGGAAGCAGCAGAACTCCTCTCCTCTGAGCGGTCATATTAAAGCGACGTCCGTTCATTATTACGTGGCGACAGCTGATGCAGCTGTTGCCACGTAATGAGTGTTTTGTCATATTTTATAATCTCTGTTAGATCAGCTGAACATAAGAGGCTTCTCAATATTCAAATTTCCCCTCCTCGACTCCTCGGTCCTCCGGTAGTGACCCGGAAATGAATTTCAGCGCGCCATTTTGAAGGACGTCTCATTTCTCTAAATGCACACCGAGGATCGAGCGTCGAGGAGGCTCTCTGGAGGAGCTATAACCGAGGATACACTGATGGTTCCTCCACGGCTCCTCCGCGGATGCATTTCCGGGAACGGTGGAGGCGTGACGCACGGCCGGATTTATCTCAGCCAATGACAGCTCTGCATGCATCCCCTGGATATTATTTTAGAAACTGCTCTCATCGCAATGCGATGTTTACAGTGAGAACAGCTGTGAGGTCCTGCAGAAAGCAGAGCAGTGTGTAAAATATATATCACTCAGTATAACAGGCCTACTCTCTTTATTTGCTTTAGTTTAGTATATTGTGACGACCCCTCCCCCCGTCTGCCTGGCTGTGCTCCCTGCCTTGCTGTCCTCTGGCAGGTACTGGGAGTGTCGTCCTGTTTGTGCCCGCCCATCTAGAGGCGGAGCCACCAGAAGGCATAAAGGTTGCCCAGCTGCAAGGATCAATCTCTCTGATTCAGATCCTGGCATGCTGCAGCAACCTCAGCCTACAGCCTGTGTTAGGTTTGATGCACCCTCCAACATGCTACAACACCCTTCCACACACTGCTCACACTACTGACAGTCTGATTCTTACCACATTATACATCAGAGGTGTTCTTCAACAATCTGTTAAATAAATATATATTTGGCATTAAACTCTGTGTGGCCTCCCTGTTTGTTCCAGCCTTTGGAAGGTTGTAACAAGTGGGGGCTCGTCCGAGATCACTTCCGGTGCTGGATAAAGGACATGGTGACCTATTTCAGTCAGGGAGTGTTCACACAGCTGGTTGGTTGACTCTGAGTTTTGTAGGGGAAAATAGGTCAGGTTGATCTTACTGTCTAAGTAACTGGTCTTACTCACAGTTGTGTTTCTGTCCAAGGCAAGCTATGTTTTCCGGTATTGCTGTTTTGTGTTAAAGGCTGTCAAATGTTTGGAACCCTTATTCCTGTTAGGTATAAGCAATGAGAGACACAAGCTGTCTCCATTGAACCTTTTTTTGTTTTTGTTTGTTATTTTTGTGTAGTAAGTGGCTAGAGCATTTGCTCGGGTGCACTCCATGACTGCCTAGGTGATTTTCAATTGCTGAGAATTAACCGGGTCACTGGGCTTTTGTGCTTAAAATCCTACCACAATTCTACACGAAGACTAGGGTGAGTGAGTCAGTAAGCATTTGGTAAGGCAGTTAGCCAGAGGAGTGGGGTCTCCATATGTAAAACTGTCTTTCACTATCAGTTACTGCTGGAAAAACCTTGCCTTGGTCGGTAAACAGTTAAATGGCTTCTATTGAAGATTTTGTTGAGTCCCCAAATGAGGATTTGTTGGGTACTTATAAAAAAGATCAGCTTTTGAGAGTGGCTGACCATTACGGTCTTGAACTTCCCAAAAAGTTGAATAAAGAGGAGTTGTTGGTAGAAATAAAGGCACAGTTAGTGGAAAAAAGTATTTTGTCTGTCTTTCTGGGGCCTACCTCCCAACAGTCAATTGAGTCAGGTAATGTTTCAGGTGTGGCTCCAGTCCTGTCTGGACTTGGGGTTGGACTGTCATTTAAAGAACAGAAGGAGCTTCTCATGCTACACTTGGAACGTGATGTGGAGATAGAAAAGTTGAGACAAAATGCCCGTCTTCAGGAAGCAGAGATCGCTCAAGTTCAGGTTAGACAAAAACTAGACTTGGAGCGCTACAGATTGGAGCTGATGAGTGAAGGTAAGCTTCCAGCTGAGACCAGGAGAGCTGCAGAGACTGCAAATCAAGCATTTGATATTGCTGTTAATTTGAGGATAGTTCCGAGGTTCAACGAAAAGGACCCAGACATTTTCTTTGTGTTATTTGAGCGTCTAGCTGAGGCACGAGACTGGTCTGATGTTGAGCGCACCCTTCTGCTGCAGTGTGTCTTCACTGGAAAGGCCCAGGAGGCTTTCGCTGCCATGACTGCTGAAGACAGTAGCAATTACCAGTTGGTGAAAGCTGCTGTACTTCAGGCATTTGAGTTAGTACCTGAAGCATATCGACAGCGTTTTAGGTTACTCAGAAAAGAGAAGCAGTCACATATGGAGTTTGCTCGTGATTTAACCACTAGTTTCAACCGTTGGTGTGTTTCCTCACAGGTAAAAACTCTGGAAGATCTGCAGGAGCTTATCTTGCTTGAGCAATTCAAAGGTACCTTGCCTGACCGTGTTGTTACCTACATTAATGAGCAGAAAGTAAACTTAGTTTCAGAGGCAGCCAAGCTGGCAGATGAGTTTACTCTGACCCATAAGGTGTTTTTTGGCGACAGCCGTAGTCGTGGAGATGCGGGATACAAAGAGAGTAGTGCGGGGGCTCACTTCAGTAAAGGTGTTTCAGAAGGAAAAGATAAGTTTCCAGCTAGGATTGACCATGGGAATCGGGGTAAGTTTGACCCCAATCGTGTCTGTAATTACTGTTTTAATAAAGGACACTGGAGAAACGATTGTCCTGAGTGGAAGAGAAAGTCCAGGCCTGGGCCTGTGTCGGCAAAAGCGTCTGGGGCTGTAGCATCGTTACGTGCAGTAGAAAGGGAAAATGTCATTGTGGCTGTGCGGAAACACACTCAGTCCTCCTTATCTGAATCGGTAATTCAGGCTCTTGTCAGTGAACATGAGGAGATAGACCCTGGTTATAAAGCTTTTGTGTCTGATGGTTTTGTTTCACTGGTCGGGAGTAAAGAGAAAGTACCGGTAAAGATATTAAGGGACTCAGGGGCGTTGGACTCGTTTATTGTTGGTTCTGTGTTACCTTTCTCTCCTAAAACAGACACCGGTTCCAGTGTTGAGGTCCGGGGGATGGGATTAACCGTCTTCTCTGCTCCACAGCATAAACTAACATTAGTCTCCAGTCTGCTGCAAGGGGAAGTGGTCATGGGAGTGCGTCCTTCTCTGCCTATGGGGGGCATACAGATCATCTTGGGAAATGACCTGGCTGGTGATCGGGTATGGCCTGAGTCTCCAATCTCCCAGGTAGAAGGTGCCAAGTTCCCCAAAACCACTTCTGTGATGCCTGCCAGCGGCGCAGTAACACGTGCTGCCAGCCGTATTGTTTGTGACCTTACAAAAGATAAGAAAAAACAATCTGTATTTCCTGTGCCTACCTTTCCTTTGCCTTTGTCTTGTAGTGACCTTGGGAAAGAGCAAAAGAACGATCCCACCCTGCAGGCTCTGTACAGCCAAGTTCTACCGGATGAGGAGTTCAGAAGTGCAGCCCGTGGTTATTTTCTCCAGGACGGTTTGTTGGTGAGAAAGTGGGTTCCCCAGGGAGATTGTTTTATGGGTGAGGAAGTTGTGTTACCCAGTAAGTTAAGACTCACTGTGATTCAGACTGCTCATGATGGCATTGCAGGTCATCTCGGTGTGAAGAAAACATATAATCGGGTTGGCCGTTATTTTTACTGGCCACTTCTGAAGAAAGACATTGCTGCTTTCATTAAAACTTGCAACACTTGTCAGTTGACTGGCAAACCAAATCAGGTCATTAAACCTGCGCCTCTGTATCCAATTCCAGTTGTTGGTAATCCATTTGAGCATCTGATTGTAGATTGTGTTGGACCATTACCACGCTCCAAAGCAGGGAACAACTTTTTGCTTACAGTCATGTGTCAGGCTACACGTTATCCTGCTGCCTATCCCCTTAGGAATATCACCACCAGGTCAGTTGTAAAAGCGCTGACACAATTTATAACTATTTTTGGTCTCCCGAAGATCATCCAGTCAGATCAGGGGACTAACTTCACTTCAAAGTTGTTTGCCGAGGTGTTACAGCAGTTGAATATCAAACATTCACAGTCAAGTGCCTATCATCCTCAGAGCCAGGGAGCACTTGAGAGGTTCCACCAATCCTTGAAGTCTCTCCTCCGTTCATATTGTACGGAGTTGGAAGGTGACTGGGAAGAAGGGTTACCCTGGTTGATGCTGGCGGCAAGGGAGGTTTCACAGGGGAGTTTGGGTTTTAGCCCTAATGACCTGGTTTTTGGTCACAATGTAAGGGGCCCGTTGGCCACCCTACACGAGGATTGGCAAGCCAAGAAGGCCCCGTCAAGTTTGATAGACTATGTCCATGGTTTCAAACACCGCTTGTATCGGGCTAATCAAATGGCAAGAGAAAAGCTACAGTCTGCTCAAACTAAAATGAAAAGCCTCTATGATCGACGTGCAGAACTTTGTGAGTTGAGTCCTGGGGATCAGGTTTTAGCACTGCTGCCTGTAGTTGGCTCCCCGTTTCAGGCCAAGTTCTCTGGCCCTTATACAGTGTCCAAGAAGTTGTCAGACCTCAACTATTTGATAGCGACCCCTGACCGGAAGAAGTCGGTGCAGTTTTGCCATATAAACTTGCTAAAACCGTATTTTTCCCGTAAACCTGTGCCAGGTGTGGTTTGTTCTGTTTCCTCAGATGCTGCAGTGGTGACAGTGGGTCACCCGTCACCATCTCTGGATGTGGGGGCAGGGGTTAAGGTTGAAGAGGAGTATTCCCCAGATGAGTGGTCTGTTGAGAGGACGGCTTAAGAATTCGGAGTCACTGGCTAATCTGGGTGGAATGCTGGGTCATTTAACCGAACCGCGGCGCACAGAGTTGGTCGATCTAGTTAAAAACTACCCCTGCCTGTTTGGAGACACTCCATCTCGCACCCACCTTATAGAACACGATATTGAGGTGGGTGATGCTAAACCGGTACGACAGCGTTTTTACCGCATGTCTCCGGACAAACGAGAGCATTTAGAGGCAGAAGTTAAGTATATGCTGGAGAATAACATTGCTGAGCCGTGTGCTTCTAGTTGGTCTTCTCCTTGTTTGCTGGTTACGAAACCAGATGGTACATTTAGACCATGTACTGATCTCCGCAAGGTGAATTTAGTGACCAAACCTGACTCGTTTCCACTCCCTCGCATGGAGGACTGTGTGGACCAGGTCGGTTCTGCTAAGTTTGTCAGTAAATTTGACCTGCTAAAGGGTTACTGGCAGGTCCCGTTAACGGCAAGAGCTAGGGAGATCGCCTCATTTATCACGTCCAGTGGGTTGTACTCATACACCGTAATGCCATTTGGGTTACGAAATGCCCCAGCCACGTTTCAACGCCTGATGAACCAGGTGGTGTCAGGTCTTGCTGGCTGCGCTGTGTATCTGGATGATGTTGTGGTATACAGTGACACTTGGGAGGAACATCTCCAACACATTAATGCGCTGTTTGAACGTCTTGCCTGGGCTTGTCTGACCGTTAACTTGGCAAAGTGTGAGTTTGCTAAGGCAATGGTCACCTACCTGGGTAAAGTAGTTGGCCAAGGACAGGTTAAGCCAGTGAGGGCAAAGGTGCTGGCAATTGACCGGTTCCCTGTTCCCACAACCAGAAAAGAACTCTCTCGTTTTCTGGGCATGGTGGGGTACTATCGTGGGTTCTGTCAGAATTTCTCTACGGTGGTTGCGCCCCTCACCTCTCTTCTCAGTCCTAAGGTCAAGTTTGAATGGTCTCCTCGATGTCAACAGGCTTTTGAGGCTGCGAAAACTGTGTTGTGCTCGGCTCCTGTCCTAGCAGCACCCCAGATGGACCAGCCCTTCATTCTTCATGTGGATGCTAGTAAGGTTGGAGCTGGGGCTGTACTCGCGCAGGTTGATGAGAGCGGCTCCGAATGCCCGGTAAGTTTCTTCTCTAAGAAATGTAACTCTCATCAATTAAACTATTCTATCATTGAAAAGGAGGCACTGGCACTCATCTGGGCGTTAAAGCATTTTGAGGTGTATGTTGGGAGTGGAGTTGGGCCCTTGGTGGTCTATACAGATCATAACCCCCTAACCTTTCTGCACTCGCTCCAGAATCCAAATCAACGCCTTATGCGTTGGTGTCTCTTCCTCCAGCCTTTTCATCTGGACATTAGGCATGTCAAAGGTGTGGATAATACAGTGGCTGATGCCATGTCCAGGGCTATAACCTCCTAGGTTAACTAGTGTTTTTCTCCCTGCAGGGGTGTCTGTTTTTTCTGTTTTGCCCTCTCTTAAAAATGCTTCTTAGGTACCAAAGTTGCTGAGGGGTTGAGCAAGAGGCTACAGATGTGCTTGCAGGTTGTACGAACATTTGAAGGTTAACTTTTGTTGTGTCTATTGTGTTTGGTGGTTGTGTTTTTGTGCCTCAGGTTGGGAGGATCCTAGTGGGTCCTCCATTTTAAGGGAGGGGGTGTGACGACCCCTCCCCCCTTCTGCCTGGCTGTGCTCCCTGCCTTGCTGTCCTCTGGCAGGTACTGGGAGTGTCGTCCTGTTTGTGCCCGCCCATCTAGAGGCGGAGCCACCAGAAGGCATAAAGGTTGCCCAGCTGCAAGGTTCAATCTCTCTGATTCAGATCCTGGCATGCTGCAGCAACCTCAGCCTACAGCCTGTGTTAGGTTTGATGCACCCTCCAACATGCTACAACACCCTTCCACACACTCACACACTGCTCACACTACTGACAGTCTGATTCTTACCACATTATACATCAGAGGTGTTCTTCAACAATATGTTAAATAAATATATATTTGGCATTAAACTCTGTGTGGCCTCCCTGTTTGTTCCAGCCTTTGGAAGGTTGTAACAATATCTACAAACAAAGAGTCGATATTTTTCTAAAACCATTTAGTGCTTCACAATCAAATACACAACGGCTGTAGCCTGATTATGCTTTAGGAGCTGTAGGTGTGTGTGTCGCGAGTGAGCCCTCTATGTAATGGCCCACTTGCTGGCACCCAGTTCTTTTAATCCCCCAATTGACCCACACACACGAGGAGCAGGCAGATATCGGGTAACACAATCATCTTTATTAGAAATTAAATAAATAGTAAGGGACCATATCAGCCAAGCTTCTCACATGGAAATGTATCACAAGGACAAGTGATGCAGTGCCTATATACCACCCCGTCAATTCAGGCTGCTACTGCTCTACCCACCCCCTGCTGGCCGGAGGGACCATGAATGGTACAACTAAACGTAAAATGTCACAAAGCATGCAAATAACGCAAACACATGGCACTTCTATTAGAGAATCACTACACACATGACACTTCTATTAGGGAATCACTACACACATGACACGTCTATTTAAAGAAAGCACTACACACATCACACAATGAACATGCTCTCCCACTCACTGGCTGCTAAGGAGTAAAATGGAACAGTCACTGGCACTGGTGAGCAAATGACTGCAAGTGGCACTATTTGCACCCCATACTCTCCTTGTTCATTTAACCATGCAGTGACAGCCTAGCAAGACATGGCCCGAATTAAAATAGTTTTGGGTCCGCTCTCGGTCAAGAACACCTCAGACCGAGAGGAGTTAAAAGTTATCTCTTCTCACCCTTCCTTAAGCGCAGCGTGTTTCTGGTCGGAAGAAAGCAGTTGGAGACTTGGCGCGCGTCTCCCAATAGTTCGGAGCGCATCCGACTCAGATGCGCACTGGCCCTGATAGGAGCAGCGCACGGTGCGAAAGACAGGAACTTGAGGGCGTTGCAATGATAAGGAACTTGAGGCGTTGCAATGATAAGGAACTTGAGAGCGTTGCAATATCAGGAGCTTGAGAGCGTTGCAATATCAGGAGCTTGAGAGCGTTGCAAATCTGCCTTCAACCGACCCGTCGATCAGCAGCTGGCAGCCGTACAGTAAATCGCAGTGCAGCAGTACTTCCACAGTGGACCTTCGCTTCACGGTCACTTCCTCGTCGATCCGTCCAGAGCCTTGCTTCCCGTTCCCTCTTCACCTCGGAGCTTCACCTTTTCCCGTTCTCCCGGTAAATGTCCCGGCTCCTCGCTTTAACCACCCACCGGCCAATCCACGTAGCTCCCTGGAAGGCTGGGCAGGCAGCAGCCAATCACGCTGCCCTCCTCCAGCTGATTCACACCAGCTGCGAAAACACACATACTCCGCCCACCTGACAGGCTAACCCTTTTATGAATGGAAACACACATTTTCCCCCACTTCTGCTTAAAATACATATACACACAGTAAATATAATGCATCATCATATGACATACAAAAATCCCATCCCCACTGGCGACATTTCCCCCCCTCAATATTGGTGGTCGTCCCGACTACCCCTTAGACCTGGTACCTTTGTGGAGGCACCCCAAAGTTTCGACGCTGCGACCTCCTCACAGGGCCTTGTCCTTCCCCTGGCACAAGCCCACCCTCCAATTGAGGCTCAGGGTCCAATTGAGCTGGGACCTGCTCTAGTTCCCCAAACTGCTCTGGCTCCGGCACTAGGCCTGGTATGACTGGAGTAGACTGAGAGCCCCACCTAGCTACAGGCCAAAAGGCAACAAGAATACAGGCTGGTTAGGCTGGGAATCAATTTCCTGAGGACACACCTGAGACTCAGTCCATAATCCTGCAGGGCAGGGACGCAGGTTGTTGCGGTGCATCGTCCGTATCGGTCCTTCTTTCCCCTCGGGCCGGATGCTATACACTGGATGGCCAGGCCGTACCTGTGAGACAACAACATAGGGAGAAGGCACCCAATGTGGTTCCAACTTGCCTCTGGCTCTCCGTCTGAAGTTCCTGATCAGCACCCTCCCTCCGGGCAACAAGGGGATAGCATGGGCCTTCTTATCATACCGTGCCTGGTCCCAGTTCTGCCTTTGCTTGGTATGAGCTCGTACCCGGCTATACGCTTCAAGCAGTGTCTGATGGTGTGTTCTCACCCAGCCATTAATTGTTCCCTTTTTCTGTGGGGGGACAACACCTACACACAGATCAACAGGCAGTCTGGCGTGACGGCCAAACAGTACAAAGTAGGGAGTCAGTTTAGTGCTACAATGTACAGTGTTGTTGTAAGCTTGAACTAAAGCTGGCAGCTTTTCCCTCCACCGTACCTGCTCTTCTGCACCTAGTGTGCCCAATAATGACAGCAAAGTTCTGTTGAAACGCTCACAGGCCCCATTTCCCTGGGGATGGTATGGGGTAGTGCGGCTCTTTGTACAGCCATACAGTTCACAGAGCTGCCGCATTACCTCAGACTCAAAGGCACCTCCTCGGTCCGTCAAGAACCGTTCTGGGCACCCGAAAGGCTGGATGAGGGCGGTCCACAAATGTCTCGCCGTCGTCTGGGCTGTCTGGTCCTTGGTGGGCACTGCCACAGCATACCTGGAAAACAGGTCGGTCATAACCAGGATATACTGGTGGGTGTCGGCTGGCCGTCCCAATGATAAATAGTCCAGGGCTACAACCTCCCATGGGTAACTGGATACAATGGGCTGAAGAGGGGCCCTCACCTTGGGACCAGCCTTCCCTGTCACACATTGTGGGCATACTACTGTCCAGGACTTTATGTCCTTAGCCATCCCCAGCCAGTAAAATCTGCGCTGCAAGATACTCAAGACCTTTTCGCTGTTGGCATGTCCAGCCGCTTTGTGGTAATCCTCCCACAGCTCCCGGGCATGTTGGGTTGGGACAATCAACTGGAAAGCCTGCTGGCCCGTGTCGGGTTCCTGAATGCAGCGCCCCAAGATTCCGTCACGAAGTTCCAGCCGATCCCATGTCTGCAACCACCCGTGCACTTGGGGGAACTCAGACCGTCGCACCTGAGACACATTTAACCCTTGGTTGATCAATTGTCTCACTTTGTCCAACTCCGGGTCTCCCTGTTGGCGCTCCAGCCAAGACCCTGGATCACAGTCCTGTCCAGCTGGTGGACCCTTCACTCCTAGACCTCCCTGAGCTCCGGGCACGTTGTAGACTGCTTTGATATCTACTTCCCCTGGGAGCCGGGACAAGGCATCTGCATTCCGGTTTTCCACACCGGGTCGATACTTGACTGAAAAGGTGAAGTTTGCCAGCTGGGCTGCCCACCTCTGTTCCACGGCCCCCAGTTTGGCTGTCCCCAGGTGTACCAGGGGATTGTTGTCTGTAAACACTGTGAATTCTGTGCCCCACAAGTAGTGTTTGAACTTCTCTGTGATTGCCCAAAATAGCGCCAGAAACTCTAACTTAAAAGAACTATAGTTCTGGTCATTCTTTTCACCAGGGCTTAGACTACGGCTGGCATATGCAATAACTCGTTCCCTCCCCTGCTGAACCTGTGACAATACTGCACCCAGCCCATCCAAACTGGCATCTGTATACAACAGGAAGGGTAATTTGAAATCTGCATACGCCAACACAGGCGCCTGTAATAGAGCTCGCTTAAGTTCCTCAAATGCACCCTGACACTCTTGAGACCACTTAACTGTTGTTGATTTAACCCCTGCCGTACCCCGAAGCAGAACATTCAGGGGAGCTGCCAGCCGGGAAAAGGCAGGGATGAATCGGCGGTAGTAGCCTGCAAAGCCCAAGAAAGAACGGACTTGAGTGACTGTCTTGGGGACCGGCCATTCCTGCACAGCTGCAGTTTTTTCTGGGTCCGTGGCCACCCCTTTCTTGCTGACCACATGTCCCAAGTACTTCACTTCCTTCTTGAACAGGTGACATTTGTGGGGCTGGAGTTTTAGGCCGTGCTGGTGTAGTCTCTCAAACACTTGTTCCAGGTGCCTGAGATGACTATCAAAGCAGGGAGAATACACAATGATATCATCCAGGTATATCAATAGAAAGTCATTTACTTGCCCTCCCAAACAGCGTTGCATGAGCCGCTGGAATGTGGCTGGAGCATTGCAGAGACCAAACGGCATCCGCTCAAACTGAAAGAGGCCCACTGGTGTTGTGAAGGCGGTCTTCTCCTGGTCTCGGGGGTCCACCGCAACCTGCCAGTACCCGCTAGCCAGATCCAGTGTGGAGTACCAAGCTGACTCCTTGAGGTGGGTGAGCGACTCTTCGACTCTGGGCAAAGGAAAAGCATCTTTGTGAGTTATGGCATTAAGTTTCCGGTAATCTACACAAAAACGCCACGATCCATCCTTTTTCCTTACCAACACTACAGGTGCTGCCCAGGGGCTGGAACTTTCCTTTACAACCCCATTTTCCAACATACCTTCCAGTAGGGCTCGTAACTCAGCATAGAGTGCTGGTGGAACTGGCCTGTGTCTCTGTCGGATTGGAGGTGCATCACCGGTAGGGATCTGATGCAAGACTGCACTTGTGTGGCCAAAATCATCTTCATTGGCTGCAAAAACCTTGGTCCACCTCTGAAGTAGATCACTTAACCGCTGCTGCTCGTTATGGTTGAGGTCCTCTCCTTGCAATGCCAGGGCCGGATGATCTGGAGGTACAGTAACATTCGGGACTGGAGTGCTGCTTATACTCCTCACCTCTACCTCCACCGCAGATGGCCCTGTGTGGGTCAACACCAACTCCTCCTCGGTCTTCACAGCCTGAGGATCCACCTGGGACACTGTAGCCAGGGCACGACGCTGGGGGATCTCTATGGAGAAGGGATGGGGGTTACACACTCTTATCGGCACTCTTCCACTCCTTACCCAGCTCAGTGTCCTCGCCACCCTCCACTCCTGGTCATCATTCTGGAGATTTTCCACCATAACACAGCAGTCTGGGGTGCCAACTGCTTGGGGCACCTGGGTCCAGATAATCATTTCTGTCTCTGGGGGAACCAACACAGCAGACTGACGTGGCAGCTTGGCAACCCCCTGCAGTTCGGTGGGGGATCCAACCCGGCCCACTCGTCGACAAACAGCAAAAGCCTTTCCCCAGGCTGTGCTGACCGCAGGTGGCAGTGTTGACCTGAAAGCCGCCTCTCCTTGGTGGCCATCCTGGAAGATAGTTTGCCAACAGTCCCCAATCACATTCATCCCCAATAAGGCACATTCCTGTTGCAGGCAGGAATCTTCAACCACCACCACACCCTTCCCCATTACCTTCACCCCATTGATCTCAAAGTCCAAAAGCGCATATCCAATGTATGGGATGTGAAGCCCATTTGCAGCCTTCAGAGTGAGCCAGGGGATGTCTCCTCGGACCAATCTTTCTCCAAACTTCTCCTGAAACAGAGAATAACTGAACAGAGTGACTTGCGAACCAGTGTCCAATATACAAGGAATATTTTCACCACTTATAATTACATCCAACTCTGGGCAGGTACCAATCAACGCAGGCTTTGTTGGGGGTGTGGTCTGGGTCCCCTCCTCGACCGCTTGCCCGGCAGCGACCGAGGAGACTAAAAATCCGAAGGTCCAGAGCGTCGTCTGGAACAGAACCGGCGGGTGTGACCCGCCTGCCCACACTCTAAACAGATTGGCCGACCTTGGGGGTCCCACTGGAACTGAGTCCTGGCTGTGACCAGGGGTGGTTGACGAGGCCTAGGCTGAAATGCGGGCCCTGCTTGTGGGTTTTGCCTCTGTACAGTTGAGTCAGCAGGCCCCAGAGAGAGGTTAGCAATTTGACCACGCATCTCTTCCATGAGAGACTTGCCCAGTGTTAACATCTGGTCTTTAAGGTCCTGTTGGAGCTCTGCCCGCAGGGAGTCCCATAATGCCTGGCTGTCCTGGGCAGGTGGGGGTACTAAGGAACATAAAGGAGTGGCAGGTGGTTGGGTTTGTGGAGGCCTGGGGGCATAAGTGCGACAGGCCCATGTCTCAGTTCCATCTTTAGCCTGCTCCCTTTCAAGCGCTTTGGCCTCGGTGCAGATAGCAGGAAAAGTCATTCCCGGCGTGCGACGAAGAAGTCGTTTCAATTCTTGTTTCACCAGGCTTTCTTGTAGTCCCCTGATGAACTGTGTCCTTAGAAGCTCATCTTCAATGTCCTCAGCTGGTGGTTCCCTCGCTTGCCACTTGTGATAGAGCTCACGAAAGCGTAGAATGAAAGTTCCCATTCCCTCCTCTGCGCCCTGCCTGCATTCATAGAACTGAGCCCTCAGTGTTGCCAGTGACTGACTTCCCGCATACAATGAAGTCAGACAATCTAATATTTTTTTCCCAGTGTCCCGCTCACTAAGGGGTAATAGTAACATTTCCCGTTTAGCTTCACCTCCCAGAGCACTTAAGATAAAGTCAACGATCTGATCGTTCGAAAGACCCTGAGCCCGTACAAACATTTCAATTTTTGCCCGCCATTCCCCCACCTTCTCTCCGGTTTTCCCTTCAAATATAGGAAGCCATGGCCCCCCCATGTACCAAGGTAACATAATGTGATTTACAACATTGGGAGCTGGATTAACAGCGCCAGCGACTCCCTCGTTACCCTCAACCGACATGCTGACCGTGTGTGCAAGGGAGATCCTGCCGACAACGCCAAAATGTAAGGTGTCGCGAGTGAGCCCTCTATGTAATGGCCCACTTGCTGGCACCCAGTTCTTTTAATCCCCCAATTGACCCACACACACGAGGAGCAGGCAGATATCGGGTAACACAATAATCTTTATTAGAAATTAAATAAATAGTAAGGGACCATATCAGCCAAGCTTCTCACATGGAAATGTATCACAAGGCCAAGTGATGCAGTGCCTATATACCACCCCGTCAATTCAGGCTGCTACTGCTCTACCCACCCCCTGCTGGCCGGAGGGACCATGAATGGTACAACTAAACGTAAAATGTCACAAAGCATGCAAATAACGCAAACACATGGCACTTCTATTAGAGAATCACTACACACATGACACTTCTATTAGGGAATCACTACACACATGACACGTCTATTTAAAGAAAGCACTACACACATCACACAATGAACATGCTCTCCCACTCACTGGCTGCTAAGGAGTAAAATGGAACAGTCACTGGCACTGGTGAGCAAATGACTGCAAGTGGCACTATTTGCACCCCATACTCTCCTTGTTCATTTAACCATGCAGTGACAGCCTAGCAAGACATGGCCCGAATTAAAATAGTTATGGGTCCGCTCTCGGTCAAGAACACCTCAGACCGAGAGGAGTTAAAAGTTATCTCTTCTCACCCTTCCTTAAGCGCAGCGTGTTTCTGGTCGGAAGAAAGCAGTTGGAGACTTGGCGCGCGTCTCCCAATAGTTCGGAGCGCATCCGACTCAGATGCGCACTGGCCCTGATAGGAGCAGCGCGCGGTGCGAAAGACAGGAACTTGAGGGCGTTGCAATGATAAGGAACTTGAGAGCGTTGCAATATCAGGAGCTTGAGAGCGTTGCAATATCAGGAGCTTGAGAGCGTTGCAATATCAGGAGCTTGAGAGCGTTGCAAATCTGCCTTCAACCGACCCGTCGATCAGCAGCTGGCAGCCGTACAGTAAATCGCAGTGCAGCAGTACTTCCACAGTGGACCTTCGCTTCACGGTCACTTCCTCGTCGATCCGTCCAGAGCCTTGCTTCCCGTTCCCTCTTCACCTCGGAGCTTCACCTTTTCCCGTTCTCCCGGTAAATGTCCCGGCTCCTCGCTTTAACCACCCACCGGCCAATCCACGTAGCTCCCTGGAAGGCTGGGCAGGCAGCAGCCAATCACGCTGCCCTCCTCCAGCTGATTCACACCAGCTGCGAAAACACACATACTCCGCCCACCTGACAGGCTAACCCTTTTATGAATGGAAACACACATTTTCCCCCACTTCTGCTTAAAATACATATACACACAGTAAATATAATGCATCATCATATGACATACAAAAATCCCATCCCCACTGGCGACATTTCCCCCCCTCAATATTGGTGGTCGTCCCGACTACCCCTTAGACCTGGTACCTTTGTGGAGGCACCCCAAAGTTTCGACGCTGCGACCTCCTCACAGGGCCTTGTCCTTCCCCTGGCACAAGCCCACCCTCCAATTGAGGCTCAGGGTCCAATTGAGCTGGGACCTGCTCTAGTTCCCCAAACTGCTCTGGCTCCGGCACTAGGCCTGGTATGACTGGAGTAGACTGAGAGCCCCACCTAGCTACAGTGCCAAAAGGCAACAAGAATACAGGCTGGTTAGGCTGGGAATCAATTTCACCCACCGGCCAATCCACGTAGCTCCCTGTAAGGCTGGGCAGGCAGCAGCCAATCACGCTGCCCTCCTCCAGCTGATTCACACCAGCTACGAAAACACACATACTCCGCCCACCTGACAGGCTAACCCTTTTATGAATGGAAACACACATTTCCCCCACTTCTGCTTAAAATACATATACACACAGTAAATATAATGCATCATCATATGACATACAAAAATCCCATTGGCGACATGTGTGGTACAGTGTGTAGGTGTGTGTTGTACAGTGCGCAGATGCGGCGGACAGACAGGTCTCAGTTGGTTTGGTGTCCTCTGCTTACTTTTAATACTTGCAAATACAACTTTTGGCCCGTAATTTCAATTCCCCATTTCAGCGACCAGAGAGAGGGGGAGGGGGGATATATCCAGTCTCTGATTGTGTTACGTTATTATGAGAGTGCTCTCATACTTTAAATTGCATATATTTATATAAATATATTTGTGTGTGTGTCCGCATCTGTAGCCTGTTATTGTCTCGTTATACCGCTAGGGTGACCAGATGTCCCGCTTTGCGCGGGACTGCACAGCATTTTCCCGACTTTTGGTGCGTCCCGCAAATTGAGACGATGTCCCGCATATTTCATTTTGATAGGCTAAAACGCTTTTCTTTAAAATCAGATTCATCCAATGGCTGTTGAGAAAGCAGGGAAGGCTATCATCAGGGGGTGTGTTTGCTGTCAATCAAACTGTAACACACGGCGGGTGCTGGTCAAGTGTTAACCAATGAGAGTAACTCACTCACACACACCCCCCCATCCCGCCAAACAACAACAACGAACGCAGGCGACGCAGCAGGTTATGGAAAATGGAGGAAACTGAAACTACAGCTAAGAAGAAAAGAAGATGCACATACAACAAAGACTGGGAAGACACTTACCCGTGGGTGCAGCCAGTGCAGGGCGACTCTCAGAGAGTTTTGCAATCTTTGCAAGAGTAATTTTTAAATTGCACATGGCGTCACGCCTCCACCGTTCCCGGAAATGCATCCGCGGAGGAGCCGTGGAGGAACCATCAGTGTATCCTCGGTTATAGCTCCTCCAGAGAGCCTCCTCGACGCTCGATCCTCGGTCCTCGGTGTGCATTTAGAGAAATGAGACGTCCTTCAAAATGGCACGCTGAAATTCATTTCCGGGTCACTACCGGAGGACCGAGGAGTCGAGGAGTCGAGGAGGGGAAATTTGAGTATTGAGAAGCCTCTAAGGAAAGGGAGTCAAGGGACCTGAAGTGAGACGTGACAAAAACAAAACAGGAAGTGAAAAACAATACAAAATAAACAACATGAAACATGACTGACTAACACATTTGGCGGTGCACAACATGGTTACAGCAATTGTGCTTGGTTGGTGTGGCCTGAGCCTGGTGGTGGGGCCCAATGTGATATATTTCCATGGGGCCCAAAATCCCTGGCGTGTATGGCCAGAGGGCAGGACCTATAACACATTTACTACCCAATAGCATTGTGAGGCTGAACAAAAGGACCTTTGACTATGTAAATGTAGTCTTTTAAAAAACAAAACATTTACTGACTTTTTTAGGATAGCTTCAAGTAATGTTGTAAAATTACAACTGGGGGCCTTACAGGGTTAAGGGCTATTGTTTATTGTTATTTACTTTAAGATGTTTATTCTTAACCTATCATTTAATTTAAAAACTCTTATTTAAATGATGTGTGTGTGTCTCTGTATTCCTGATGATACACTGAGAGAATGAGCTCATAGTGCTGCTGATCACCATAAGCTAAACAGTCTGTATATTGCATTACATTTGTATAATGTAAGCTTCGTTGATACTTTGCCTGCGGGAATACAAAAAAAATAGTTAGATATACTGAATATTATTTGATCTATTCCACCACTTAATCCCAAATAATGTAGAGGTGTGTTTTAGGTGCCTTAAATAACCCCTTATTTTCTAGTGAGATGTATTTTTATGTTCATATAATAGTGATTTCAATGCCACCCCAAAATGATCACTGGTTCCATCCTGGCCACCCCACTGAAAATGTCCTTGCTCCGCCACTGCTCTGCGCTGTGTGGCAAACTTGGGAAACTAGAGACTGCTCTGCTGACAATATTTTGGGACACTGTACTGCACCAATTCAAGCTTACAAGCACTGGCTTGCAAAAGAAAGACATTGACCTAATGACCGCTGTGCGACTTTTGGAATCGCTGCGCACTTATGTTGCATCACATTTTCGGACTTCGTGACATCTGCCCAGGCCATCACAGGCGTGACACAGACATACAATCTGTAATTTCAGATAGCAAGCGGATGTGGCCCACTTCAGGCAATGATGCGGCACTGCTGGCCTTCTTCTGGCCCGGACCAAATGGATGTGTGCCTAAAGTGGCCCACTTGTAAAATAGCAAATATGGCCCACATATCCCAAAGCAAATGTGGGCCTTTTTTGGCAAAGATGCGGTGCTCCTGCAATGTGTAATCTGGATGTCACCCTAAAGTGGCCCATATGGGAAATGGTGAATATGGCCCAAATATCACAAAACAACTGTGGGCCACCTTTGGCAAAGATGTGGCAGAATGGACAAAGGCTAATCCGGATGTGAACCTAAAGTGGCCTACATATGACATGGCAAAAATAGCCCAACTACTTAACAACAAATTTGGACCACTTTTGACAGATGTAAGGCACAGTCAGCACTGGCTAATCAGAGTGTGAGCCTAAAGTGGCCCACATTTGACATGAAAAATATGGCCCAAATATTCAAAAACAGACGTGGGCCACTTGTGGTAAGGATGCAGCACAATACTCACTGGCAGTAAAAAATTCCAGGTTGAGACATTCAATGTAATTATTGACCGGTTGCTCTCAGGACTTAGCAAACGCCTGGATGCATACAAAGACATACAAGATCACTTTGGAGTCCTATTTGACATGTGCTGTGATGACACTGATCTCCACAGACGGGCCAATATTCTCTCCTCGTCATATCCTCCTGACTTGGATAATTCATTAGGAGATGAGCTGATCCAGTTTAGGGCTTTTGTCAGCACAGAGCCAGATAAAACTCCTGCAAACAGACTGCAGGTGGTGCTTAAACATGGACTACAGACAACATTCCCCAATGTTTTTGTTGCGCTCAGGATTTTTCTCACACTTCCTGTAACCAACTGCGAGGGTGAGAGGTCCTTTTCACAGCTTAAACGCATTAAAAATGAACTTAGGACAACCATGGCTCAGAAAAGACTTTTAGCCCTTTCTTTGATGGCCATCGAGTCTAATATTGTGAGGGACCTGGATTTTGATGACCTAATCACAGACTTTTCAAAGAGAAAGGCAAGGAAGAAACACTTCTGAAAGGTAAGATCCACTGTCTCTCATCATTCTCTCTCTCTCTCTCTCTCTCTCTCTCTCCACACACACACACACACACACACACACACACACACACACACACACACACACACACACACACACACACACACACACACACACACACACACACACACACACACACTATCTTCCATCACATTATACTGATCACTTAGTTGAGCAACCACACTATTTCACTACATATTTTACTTTTGTAACTCTCAATGTTTGTAACTAATGAAACTTCTTGTGTACTTGCACAGCCAGCCAGTCATATTTTAGCATTAAGTGGGGTGCTGCTCTGAGGTTTTGAGCGATATTACCTAGGTATTCCTGAGCCATACACTGTCTTGAGATCTTATCCATTGTATCTTTGTCTTGTGATTTTTGACTAAAAGGGCAAATGCTAGACCTACTTTGGTTGAACTATGTGGCTGCGTCCCTGCTTTTGACAAATAGGTGTGCGATTTGACATGCCAGATTGACTGAAAATTCTAAATATTGGTCATGTTGGTAGGATTGGGTAGGCGTGGTGTTAGTTGTTGGTACGTGGGTTGGGGGGGGGGCATGAGCGCTCAGTGCCCAGGGGCCCCTGGAGTTACTGATCCGGCCTTGTCCATGCCCTGAAGAAGAAGTGATCCTTCGTTCTGAAGAGTCTGGTTTATGCGCTCCACAGCAGTAGCCCCGCTGCGACAGAGTCCAACAGAGAGGCAGGAGCTGCGGGACAGTAGCCTAGAAGTGATCCTTCGTTAGCATGAAGAGTCTGCTAAGACTGAGTTATACGCTCCGCAGTACCTGAGCGTGCTCCACTAGCACCCCCTACCCCCCGGTTATCAACTTAAAAATTCTGGGCTACTCTTCTATGTTTTTACATGGATAGTTTCAAATTATCCTTGTCCTTCGTTTCCATAGTTTCTTTAGATTGCTGGTCGCTTGGAGGGTCAAAAAGGTTACAAATGAGCATTATTCACTGTTTAAGAACAAGATCAAATGACTAACTCGTAATTGATATGTTACCAGAGAGTTTATTTACAATTGCTTACATTCCAGTTTAATTTGATATGATGGTTATTATAGTCCAAGAAGCATCTTTAAGCGACAGTAAAACCATCCACCTCTCATAAAAAGGCTTTTTTAGATATGGTGGTTTTTAATGAAGGAGACGAATAGAGCCAATTGTGAGGAGAAGACGGGAAATGACAGGAGAGATGAATGACAGCAGGAATTCTTCAGTCATGGATGGAAGGATAGATGGATACACAGCAGTATAAAACTATATGATATTAAAGCAGAGTATGTCAACTTCTCAGAGATGATGGACAACGCAAAGAGACAGTGTGACGTTCGTTTTGATTACGGCAGCATTTAGACAGCTGAGTCAGATAAAAGCTAAAATGTCAGTAGTGACGTTGGGATACAGATTACAAGATATTTGTCAACGGCGGACCATGATTGTCAATCTGTCGAACTTGTTGTTCCACAGCAGGGATGTTTTAAATAAAATGTGATCTGAGCTCGGACAGTGAGGCTAAAACTGTAAATCAGCTGTCTCCACTTGGTGCACACAGAGAGAAGTCCATTATAGTGGAGGCAGATGTGATGGATGGACGCAGATGTGATGGCTGGAGGGCAGATGTGGAGGAAGCAGAGAAAGTGACAGATGCAGAAACAGGAAGTCAAACGGGTCGTCCCTCTGCTCTCTTTTTACTCCCAAAGATCTGCAGAGACACCTGACATCTTCATGAGTGACCTTGACATTTTCAATTTGGAAGTCAGAATTTCAAAAAAAGAAGTTGTAACATTTTGGTAATAAAGTCATATAGAAGTTCAAGAACAAGTTGTTTATGTTACAAATGTGGTATGGATTAACATAAAATAAGCACTTTATAAGTGCATATCTATTTAAATATTTAAGAATGTGGTTATTTGTTTGTCCAATCAGGATTACATACATGCATGAAACATGTTTGACCTTTTGGGAGATGTAGATTTTTTTGTTATTGAATAACTGTTTGATTATTGATTTCAACTGAAGGACACATTTTGCAGCACTATGCCATCCATCTTCATCGAGAAGCCCTCAATCAGCCTCCCTAAAAAAGCTTCAGATATTGATTGAATACTGCTGAAGCCTTGAAGCCCATCCCAAAAAGTTCATAACAAGGGCATTAAACAAAAAAACAAGAGGCATAGGCTTGTTAAAAGTGCAAGTCTAAAAGCAAGAATGAAGCCCTGATGCAGTTATGAAAAGGCCTGACCAAGCAGGTATGTCTTTAGCAGCCTTAAAAAAACAGTTCTTGGAGGGAAACAAATGTGTGGTGTCTCGTCAATTGTGTTAGTTGTGTTTGTTTTATGTCTGTCATTTCATGTTTAGTCAGGTATTTATGTAATTCCAAGTCTAGTCAGGTTTCTATGTTACTTCACGTCTTGTCTGTCTATTTTATGTCTGTCATCTCAAGTCAAGTCCCCATGTTTCATGTCATGTCTCGTTTTCCCATTTCCTGTTTTATTTTGTATTTACCTCTTGTCTTTCTTTTCAGACCTTGTTACTTCCTCACTTTGGGTGTTTTCCCGCCATCGTCAGCATCTGCTCCGCCCCTGATTCTTTCCATCTGTTCCCAATTCCCTCATGTTTAAATAGTCCTTGTCTCCCTTTGTCTTGTGCCAGTTCGTCTTGTTTCAGTGGGCTTCATATGTCCAGAGACCCAGCGGATACCAGAGAGGAGAGTTTTGTTTGTTTGTTTGTTTGTTTGTTTGATATCAAGAGTTTTGTGTTGTCCTCGCAAGAGTGATTTTTTGTTAATACTTTGTTTTATTTTCTCATTAAAATATGAGTCGTTGCATTTGAGTCCAGTATTTTTATACCCCGTTCTAACAAAATGCTGCCATCATGGAATCAATAAAAACAACAAATCGCTCAACCGCAAGAGAGGTATTCACAAAAGATATTGAGATCAACCTCAAGCAGAAAGACAACTGACATGAGACGAGTATTAGCTTGCGAGGTTGACGCCGAGGTGTTACCATAGGTGACAAATGATTTGTGTATCCACCAGAGATGTTCACAAGTCTTTTTTGCAAGTCCAAGTCAAGTCTCAAGTCTTTGGTCACGAGTCCAAGTCAAGTCTCAAGTCTTTGTGGGGTGAGACTTGATCAAGTCTGAAGTCTTTGGTCACGAGTCCAAGTCAAGTCTCAAGTCTCTAATAAAAGTCTCATGTCTCTTCTGGTTGTAATAACCCTTCTATTGTCTGCTGCTATCCAGTCTGTTAAGAATACTGCACAGCTATATCTAAGCAATTCAAAGCATTTACTGTGTTATTATCACTCCTATATCTATTAGCATACAGTATCAGTACTGATTAGTTGTTTGTTATATGATCACTTTAAACAGGCTATTGCAATGCAATATGAGGGAAAACATCACACTTTAGCTAAATGCAAACAACTTATAAGCAAAACACTTCAGAATCAGAAATCAGTATCACAAATACCTTATTAATCCCCCGCAGGGAAACTGTTAAAAGTACTTAAAAGCGGGTAATGATTAACGTTACCGACCTTTTTTATGTCATGTCAAGAGTTGGATGTCAACGCCACTCAACTCAAACAAGTGTGACAAGCAATTCACTAATCTTTTCAAATATTCAGTTACAAAGCTAGTAGCAAGCTAAGTTAACATTACATAGCTGATGCTGAGCTAAACATGTTTGCTAACCGTCCATGCGTTAATGTGACTGACCTCTCCGGGTGAGTTTTCAAGTGCCTGATGAAATTCGACGTTGTTGCGCCAGCATCCTTGATTTTGATATTGCAGACTTTGCAGTGTGCGCTCCTTTTGTTGGTGCCGCCGGCGTTTTGTTCGAAGTTTTTGTAGTTGAACCTAATTACAAGTGGTACAGCCGCAGGTGTGCCGCCGGTCGCCATTGTGTTACTACGAGGTAGTAACAGAGGCGCGCACGTTTGCGTAATGAGCCCGGCTAAAGTAACTGGATGGCCTACCTGCCTGTCAGCCTTCCATCTGGGCACAAACTTATCTCGTGCCCTAATTGGTCATGTGCGCGTTTGTGTGTGTTGGAGGAGGCGGGCTCTATAAGGAAGTGGCAGCCTCTAGCAGATTATCTCCGGTTGTGTATTTTCAAATTCTAGCGATCTCGAGCCGGTTTCTCTCAAATGTACCTACCCCACCTTTAATACGCCAAAAATAGAAAACACAATGATTGTTCACGAGTCCCAACACACGAGTCCAAGTCAAGTCTGAAGTCTCTGTTGCCCCTTTCACACCAGCGCCTTTTCAGCTCCGGCTCGGAGCTAGAGCCTGAAAAGCGCCGGGTTTTCCTGTTCACACCGCAGCGGCGACGGCTCTTAGCTCCGGAATCGGGTTCACTTCCAGCTTCAAAAAATTGTCGGTCCAGAGGCAAGAGCTTTGGAGCTAAGAGGCGACGTCGCTTACGTCTCTCTCACGTCGAGGCGTGCAGGAAACTAAACCCACCTCCCCTGAACATGGGTCGACTGTCATGCCTGCCTACAAGCAGTAGTGCTTATAAACACACTTTATAAAGTCAGGCAACACTAACCAGGCTTTGTGTGATTCTGTTTATTTGTACCTTACTTTGACCATCCGTTCACTGTTATCGATCATTGTGGAGAGAGGCAGACGTGTTGTTTTGTATTATTTCAGCTATCGGATGCAAGTAGTCAGTTTAGCTTCGGTTGCTATGCTAACATCACCCGTTTTATACCAGAGAAACTTTCATAACAGCGTTGTGATACCAAACAGTGTCAATTCAGACTGACACACATTCGCTTAGGCTAAGGGGAACTGGGGATATGCATCAGCTGCTTGTGTGAGTCGGACAGTGGATACTTTAGAGCGGCCGCTGCAGTGTGAGCTAACCGGGAGCTAACGGGAGAATAAACTCCCGTGGAAGAGCAGCCAGCACTGCAGCGGTCGGTAAATGCTGCAGAAACACATTAATAAACAATGAACCACGGCACTCTGGAGCAAAGTATAAGGTTGGAGAAGTCGTTATTCAATTTATTCTGGCTCCGCAACACGATCATCGACCCGACGCTGTTGTTGTTGTAGTGAGCGCCGTAATGGCTGCCGTTTGGGAGCAAATCAGCGATGTAAATGGTGACGTCATGACGCAGCAGGAGCAGCTCTGGGGCGCCAGTGGGCGGTGTGCACAGAGCGGGAGCTGAAAAGGGAAACCGGAGCTGAACCAGAAAAGCTCCCGCTCTGAGCTAGAAACTGAAAAGCGCTGGTGTGAAAGCCGCATGTGTGTGCGACTTAAGTGCGACTCGAGTCCGAGTCGCAGACTCGAGTCCCCATCTCTGGTATCCACCCCATCATTCAGATCCACTCCAGTAGTTTTCCATAATCCAGTTGAGAAATTAACCTGAAAACATTACATCCTTGGACGAAGGTTATTATCATTGATGCATGAATTAATATATAATGTCGCAGTTGGTAAAGCTGGACTGTATTTTAACTACTTTATAAACTAATTCTGGAAAGCTAAATCTATAATACACAATACGTTTTACTGTTCTTACCATAACTTTATCTTCCAATTATGTTTAACTTCTTGTGAATTTCTGATTCCTAATATTATAACTTTTTAATATATTTTTCAATCCTGATCTCCTCAAAGTCCCTCACAGATTATAGATGTTGTATAATTGTCTAGAAACATGTGTTTGGTGTTAAAGTTTCTGTGAGTCTCCGCAGCATTCAAGAGAAATCCAATTTGAGAAAGTCTCAGCCCACTCTTAATCCTTTGAGCTTCTATTGAAATTCACAAGGTCCATTAACGCCTGGGGGTTTCGTCCAATTCAGATTCCGAGCTCTCGCTGGGGACCCCGCCGTAAAGTCGGGCCAGGATTCTTTTCTTAGCCCCTCTGTCAGGTGTCAGGATTAGTCAGGCGTGGAAGGCACCTTGTTATTGAAAAGCTCACCTGTCCGTCTCGCTCACCCGATCTCCAGGAGAGGGAAATGTCCAATTTCAGTGATATTTTACTTTGTAATGAAAGTGTCAAGGGAATGTAAAAAGGAGGAGATGCACCATAAATCTGCAACTCTGGAAAACAGGGTGTAGGTGGAGAGCAAACAGTGAGTCGATGTTTTATTCAGTCTGTCTGCGTTCCCCTCTCTGCTGTTTGACGAGGAACACGCTCCTAAAGCTGGCAGGTTAAAACAGCAGACAGCTATTTTTTTCTGCCTTCTACCAGAAGTTCTCTCCAGACAATTATTCTGATCCATAACCAGCATGATTACATGAAAATAAAAGGCTAATAAGTTAGTATGAAGATGGTATTCTGATTTGGAAAATGTGTTTACCGCTCTAACATCTGCTTTTAAATGTGTAGCTGGAGCAAACAGCCAATTAGCCTAGCTTAGCATAAAGAGACAAGACGGGGAAATATCAAGGCTCTACTATGCTTACAGCTTACACAAATGTTCGGCAGCAAGCAGAAAAGTATATTATGCATCATGGCAGAATATGTGATGTTCGGGTTGATCACGGCCATGAGACTCATGTTAGCATTCTGTTATCTCTAGTTGCCAAGGTTGAAGTTAGATTGATCAAACAAAACTATAGGTTACTTACGTAACCCCAGTCCTCAGAGTAACATGAAGTGAGATGTCTCACTATGGGATGCGCCTCATCGCGGAGCAAACAGAAGCATCAATCTCATTACGCCAATCCTGATTGGCTGGTGATCTTGACGTCAGCGTCAGGGAATCCACCCCCTATAAGTAGCTTGCGCTACGTCGCATGCGTCATTCAAAATAAGCACCTCTTCTCGCTTCACCATAGCAAGGAGGGCCGTCTGGTGAGACATCTCACTTCATGTTACTCTGTGACTGGGGTTACGTAAGTAACCTATAGTTCTCATTCATAACACTCCCATCGATGTCTCACTAGGGGAAATTGTAGCTCTCGTATTGTCAGACGAGCTTATCTCGAAAATCACCAAACCAACCAGAACATAACAGGTAGAGCTCTGACTCAACCAGGTGGCCAGCACTGCTTGAGTCACACTGGGAGCAGAACGCCCAGCCTGTTAAGAGGCGGACAAAAGTGAGCGGCGAGGACCAGCTCGCCGCTGCACCAATGTCTTGGATGGGAGACATCCTGGACAGAGCCCAGGATGCAGCCAGACCCTGAGTCGAAAGAGCTCGCGGACCCGAGGGTGCCTGCGAACTCTGACTCGTATGGGCCCCAAAGCAATTGCTTCCACAAAACAGTGGGAGAGCCGTTGCTTAGTAACAGGCTTGCCCTTATAAGGGTTAACCCAGGACACAAGGAGTTGGTCATTATGACAAGCACCCCTGATCTGTCCATACAGGTGCGTAAGCACGAACTGGACACAGCAAATCCGGCTGCTGTTCCCCGGAGGGACCCAGCGGCGGAGGAAATGCCTCAATGTCCATTGGGGTACATGACCCAACCACCTTGGGTATAAGGACAGGGTTGGGCTTCAACAACACTCTCGTTTGCCCTGGGGTGAACCGAGTGTGTGAAAAAATATGTACAGATAGTGCATGAAAATTACTGGCTCGCTTGGCGAAAGCCAGGACCAGTAACAGCACTGTATTAGAGAGACCTGGTGTAGGAATCTCTCGCACTCTGAATAGTGTTTATCACCCTATGAGGGAGTCTCACTGTATTCAGGTTGTACCACTCACGGGCCAGGCCCATAAGGCCAAGCGTTCTGGGTGTGGGTGAAAGATCGCCCCCCCCGCCTGAGACAGTATGTCCCTGCGTAGCGGGAGCTGCCATGGCTGCCCGCACAGCAGCTGATACATCTCCGCCAGCCAGTACATAGCGGGCCAGTGCAGAGCTATCAGGATAAGTGTGTGGCGTTGTTCCCTCACTCTGGCCAGAGTTTGGGGAATCAGAGCCAAGGGTGGGAACGCGTACAGAAGGCCCGAAGGCCAAACGTGTGCGAGTGCGTCCACGCCTAACGGTGCGTTTAAGTCGCGCATCGAAAAGAACAGCTGACATTGAGCATTTTCTTTTGATGCGAACAGATCCACCGCGGCTCTACCATAACGCACCCACAGCTGACTCACAATCCTTGGATGTAGAGTCCAGTCTGCATATAGTGGTGCACCTCTGGACAGTAGATCTGCCCCGAGGTTCAACACACCCGGTACATGCGTCGCTCTCAGGGACAGGAGACGCCCGCCGCTCCATAAGATCAGTTTGCGTGCCAGCATGTGTAACTGGAGAGAACGCAAACCCCCATGGCGGTTTATATACGATATTGTAGTCGTATTGTCTGTCCTCACGAGGACATGGTGTCCTCTGAGAAAAGGCAGAAAGCGTTTTAGGGTGAGGAACACCGCTAAAAGCTCTAGGTAATTTATGTGCGCCCGCTGGAGGTCTCTGCTCCAGAGACCCCTCACCGGACGGCCTTCATAAATACCTCCCCAACCTGTCAGATATGCGTCCGTGGTGACCACCTTCCGTGAAAGGACAGCACCCATAGGCACGCCCGTACTAGAAAAGTCAGGTGCAGCCAGTGGCGCAGTGCCGTTACGCATTTCACAGTAACCATTACTCTCCGCGCGCCATGACGCGCGGGGTTTAGTTTTAGGGCGGCCACCCAGTGCTGAAACTCCCTCATGTGTAAGCGTCCTAGTCGTACGACCAGGATGGCTGACGCCATGAGCCCCAGTAACCGCAGGCATGTTCTGAAGAGAACATGTTTGCGCAGCTGGAATTGAGCGAGACAAGCTCTGAAAGCTTTCACTCTTTCCGCTGACAAGCGAGCTGAAAAGGGCACCGAGTTCAGGTGTAAACCCAGGAAGAGTGCAGTCTGTGCTGGACACAACATGCTCTTCTCTGTGTTTATTATGAAACCCAGGTTGAGCAGGTGCTTTACGAGGACACTTGTCTGTGTAATAGCCTCCTGCTCCGACTGTGCGAGAAGCAGCCAGTCGTCTAAGTAGGTCGCCAGGCGAATACCCTGTTGTCTTAACGGGGCTATCGCGGCTTCCGTACGTCGTACAAACACTCTTGGACTGAGAGACAGGCCGAAGGGAAGTACTCTGTATTCGTAACAGATCCCCTGAAATGCGAACCTCAGATATTTCCTGTGTGGGTAATATACTGGGATGTGGAAATACGCATCTTTCAGGTCGACTGATGTAAACCAGTCGTTTTGTCGCACGAGACGCAGCAGAGATGTGTGAGTGAGCATTCTGAATTTGTATCTTTTTAGATATTTGTTCAGAACCCTCAAATCCAGTATTGGCCGAATTCCGTTCCCTCCCCGTTTGGGAACGAGGAAATACTTGGAATAAAAGCCACTCTGACTCTGCTCGGCAGGTACAATAGCAACCTGATCTCACCAGAATGCGTGACTCCACCACGACTCCTTAACACCACAATGCGTGGTGGAGTCACGAACTTTGTTACATTTGCGTGTCGGCACCACGCAAACAACCCCAATGTAAAGTGAATGAGGCTCCTTTGTCGTGGTGCACACACGCATTTCTACAACGTGCATTGTGTGTAATGCAACTGTTAATTTTATTAAATTAGTTTGTTTTTAAGGAAGGCCAGAGCTTCAGCTGTGTCAAATAGATTGTTCCCTTTAGTTAACGTTATTTAAAAGATAATGATCCTGTCCCCTGTATTGTATTACGAGCGTCCATTCCCATTGGATAACGGAGCATTTTACACCCGGAAGTAAGTAGCCTATTCTCCTTACTGTCGAATGATTTTACAGTGATATCTGCACTACTCATCGACTAAAAAACACCAAATTGTCCTTGTTAATTACATGTGTTGTTTGAAGACCACTGAGACAAATGTAACATTTGTGATATTGGGCTATATAAATAAACATTGATTGATTGATTGACAACATTGATTGGTTTGAATTGTGTGCAATGCTTTTGTATTTTCCCCCTTCGATTCGGAGAAACAAATATTTTTTCTGAGTTTTTGGACGGCAGAAGACACTACACTACCCAGAATCCTCAGCTATCGTTTGGGACTACACCATGAACCCCGTGATCAGTCCTCAAGTTCTTTGATTGGTTGACCTCCAACTGCAATCCATATGAAAAAAAAAACGTTTCGTAAAAGAGAAAATCATACTTTATTCAGCAGTGCTTGCTTTACTCTTTGATAGTCATCACATGAATGCATTGTAATAAATGGTTTGGCTGCATTAAATATTACACATCTGTCTTAGTTCTTTATTTATCTACAGAGATCGGGCATCAGAATACACCGGAAACTATTCTTTTACCGTTCTGTTTTAATTTCACAATAAAGTTAGTAGTAATATTTTGTTTTGATATTATTGTTTTTTATTAACTACTAGACGACTGGGTCATGTTAAGACCATCTTTTTTTGGTTGCTATGGGTTTTTTCCATCGCTTTTGTGTTACAAATATCAAAACAATAACAAAATAATATTCGTCGTAAACTAAACCGGAAACAGCAGTATATTTTATTTTGTTAACACTGTAAACTTGACAGCCTTTTAACCTATGCTTTTAACCCAAACCACCTACTGGTTAAAGCACGTTATTACACGTTTAGAGTAATTGCAATGCAGGAAGATTGTGTTGCTTTTTAATGACTGTTTAAAATGCCTTTTTCTTAATGTCTTTCATTTTTGTAACGCACTTTTGAATGTGTTATATTTTATGAAAACATTCAAATATTAAGAGTACATACAAAATAGTGGGAAAGTAGAAGGTCAATTATATAAATATAGAATAGAAAATATCAAGAAGATACTCAAATGATATCTAGAGTAAAACAGTTTAGTGCCTGATAGGAGGATGTGCTAACTAACCTCATCATTGATGGCCACTCCATCCCCTTCTCTGGCCAAGTTAAGAGCCTTGGTGTCATCCTGGACAGCTCCCTCTCATTTTCACCTCACATAAATAACATCACCCTTCTTCCACATACGCAACATCTCCAGACTCCGCCCATCCCTTTCTCAATCGAACACTGAAGTCCTGGTCAATGCATTTGTCACGTCCCGCATCGACTACTGTAACGCCATCCTCTCAGGCATACCCACCAAGCTCATCAATAAACTACAAATCATACAGAACTCCGCAGCCCGGATCATCACCGGCACCAAGGCCTCCGAACAGATCACCCCCATCCTCATCCAACTCCACTGGCTCCCCGTTCAATCCCGTATCAACTTCAAAAACCTACTGCTCACTTACAAAGCCCTACATAACCTGCCCCCCCCCTATCTGGCTGACCTTCTTCAGGAGCAGTGTGCGAACTATACCACGGTCTCCGGGGGAGCCGGGATTTTTTTGTTTTGCGGGGGGGTAAATGCTGATCTGTGCATGAATAGCAACAGCACAGACATAGGCCTATTATAAAGAGAAAATCTGTTGCACACGGGGTGGTGCCACAGGTCTACATTTACATGAAACGTCCTGATGGATCATGTTCATGTCAACAGATTTCCCGAGCATGTATGGGCTACGCAAACTTCAATCAACTTGATAATAAATAATCCACGAACTACCGTTTGACTGTTTAATTAAATACATTTAAAATGACTCAAAAACAGGCTACATTGTTTCACATGGGCTATAGCCTATTATGGCTGTAGCCTACACAGAGCCGAACACACGCGATAAAAGCAGCCAGCGGCACCAACCATGAACAATATTAATATTAATAATACAGCTATAGCACAACACAACCCTCTCACTGCCTGGAGAGACGCGACGCCACACACACACACAACACAACGGCTCGTCTTCTTGTGTCTCTTCAGCCTCCAAGTTAACGTTAGCTGTCAAGTTAGCACTAGCACTGACTCTCGGTTCTGTTGTAGCAGCAGTCACAACGTACGATGTGCTACCACCAGCTATATTCGGTTGGTCTTCTTGATCAGGTTGTTTGGCCGTCTTTTTAAAGAAATTGCCCAAGGTACGTTGTTTTTTTCTTTTCGACATGTCAGCAGCAGCAACAATGCCTGGTAAACATGCAGTGCTAACTAAACGAGTGAGTGGGTAGTGGGTGGAGCTGCGGGCAGCGTGCAAGCAGGCGACACTTTTTTCATGAATCATAAACTCTAAATATAATTTTATTTCACTTATTTTACACCTTTGAAAAAAAAAAACATGCCCAAAATGGAATTTATTTGGTCATCATATCAGTATTTTAGAGAGCTCCCCCCAAATGTCACAAACCATGTTCCCAGGGGAGTTCATGTCACCACTAGGGGAGCCATAGCTCCCCCTGCTCCCCTCCAGTTCGCACCCTGTTCAGGAGTACACCCCCTCTCGCTCCCTCCGCTCCTCCTCTGCTGGTCTGCTGACCGTCCCCACCCCACGCCTCGTCACCATGGGTGCTCGGGCTTTTAGCTGCACTGCTCCCAGACTCTGGAACTCCCTCCCCCCGCACATCCGACAGTCAGACACAATCACCTTATTCAAATCCCAATTAAAAACCCACCTGTTCAAATCTGCTTACTCACTGTAGTGCTCCCCATTATATGTTTAATTTGTGTCCACTTGACTGTCTCCTCCATGATTTCCTGTTTGTGTTTTTATCTTGTTCTGTTGCCTATTAGCTTTTATTTTATTTATTTTTTATTTAGTTTTGTTTTTTTTGTTTTTTTTAAATGTACGGTGTCCTTGGGTGTCATGAAAGGCGCCTACAAATAAAATGTATTATTATTATTATTATTATTAATAAGGCTTTAATTAAAGAAATGTGCAGAATACGACAGTGTAATGGTGGAAGTATACACACATTGATAGATGTCTTGTAATGCACTGTTGATGAACCTGTGACCCAAGTTGTTCATTCATTGCATAACTACACTGTTGTGTATATGATATGTCAATAAACCTTAGAAAATCTTGAAATCTTGAAAGGGATGTGCAAAATAGCAATTATATACAGTCTTTAATGAACTATTAGAGAATAACGAGTAATGAATATGCTTTAAACGGATCTGCAGATAAATATTTAGTCTTCTCAAGCAACCAACTATCAAATATCTCGCCTGATTGTTGGCACTTGACAATCACCTTCACTGAATTTCATTCAGGTGTAACTAAAGTCTGATTTAAGGGTTGTTTATATTTCACATCATTAATCCAAATCTGTAAAGTAACTACAATAAATGTAGTGGATTAAAAATACCAGGTTAACCTTAAAGAAAGCCCTCAGGATTATAAAAGACCCCCATCACCCCAGCCACAAACGGTTCTGTCTGCTGCAATCTGGCAGGCGGTACCACAGCATTCGGACTAACACCACCAGACACAGAGACAGCTTCATCCCACAGGCCAGAAGACTATTAATCACCTGAACTTAGAAATAACATTCATCTGGCTGCTACTTAGAAATTATTTATCTAATATATCATATTCCAATCACTTGTATATAGACTCTTATTGCACTATTTCACTATTTTTTCTGTGCATCTGTTTTATTGCGTAGCACTGTTGGAGGAGCCTGTGACCTAAGGGGGGGAGGGGGGTAGGACACGTTCGATTCCTGTTTTGAATAGTGTGCCGTAGATGGGTTTCATTCCATTTCAAAGTCCTTTTGGACGCTCTGTGTAAACGTCGCGCATCCAATCACAGAGGTTGAGGACTGATCACGGGGTTTGTCAAGCTAAGCACATGGTGTAGTCCCAAACGATAGCTGAGGATTCTGGGTAGTGTAGTGTCTTCTGCCGTCCAAAAACTCCGAAAATATATTTGTTTCTCCGAATCGAAGGGGGAAAATACAAAAGCATTGTACACAATTCAAACCAATCAATGTTGTGTAATTAACAAGGACAATTTGGTGTTTTTTAGTCGATGAGTAGTGCATATATCACTGTATAATCAATCGACAGTAAGGAGAATTCTTACTTCCGGGTGTAAAATTCTCCGTTATCCAATGGGAATGGACGCTCGTAATACAATACAGGGGACATGATCATTATCTTTTAAATAACGTTAACTGAAGGGAACAATCTATTTGACACAGCTGAAGCTCTGGCCTTCCTTAAAAACGAACTAATTTAATAAAAATAACAGTTGCATTACACACAATGGACGTTGTAGAAATGCGTGTGTGCACCACGACAAAGGAGCCTCATTCACTTTACATTGGGGTTGTTTGCGTGGTGCCGACACGCAAATGTAACAAAGTTCGTGACTCCACCACGCATTGTGGTGTTAAGGAGTCGCATTCTGGTGAGATCAGGTTGTACAATAGATATAGCCCTCTTTTCTAGAAGTGAGAGGATCTTTCTTTCTAGAATATGGGCTGACTCTCCCCGGGCTTGTGAATACAAAATGCCCGAAAAACGAGGGGGGGTGACAGCGAATTGGAGTCTGTAACCCCGTGTTACTAGGCTTGTTTGAGACAAGCAAGACCTGCGCAGACCTGCGCAGTTGCGATCAACGTCTTGCTAGTGCGTTGCATGATGGTTAGTCATTTTGTCCGACTTGCTCTGGAGGCCCGCCCACATGAGACTTTGAAATATCGCGGGACAAAGACGCCCGCAGCCTTGAGAGCGAGGCGAGGCAAGTTGGCACAGTTGCTCTCCACGAGCTGCGGAAGCGAAATGCTTGATGGGAAACGGCTCGCTGGTATCTCGAGCTGAGCGCTCATTGGTGGTTTTTACCACGTGCTGCTGATGAAACTCTCCAATTGGCTGGCAAAAGTTTGTTGTTGTTTTGTGTCAGTTTTACGTCGCCACATCCATTCCCATGTTTCATCATTGTTCCACAATGTTTATCATCATGAAATTAATATCTATATATTTTATACTATACTGCTTACCGTTTTCATACTTTATATACTTAGCATATTCATACACACTGTTCATACTGCTCACAGGCTGATATCTAGTAGGGCTGTGCATCTTCACTGGTCTCACGATTCGATTCGATTACGATTATCCTGTCAACGATTCGATTCGGTTCGATATCCCGGTGCATCACGGTGCATCACGATTCATACCAATGCGTTGCATCCTCAATTTTCTATATTACTGCACATGGCTTATTTTTCATCAATGCATACATGCAGTAAATACATATGAACTCTCTTTTTATTATTTAGAAAGTGCTTCAGAAATCAATTACATAAATGTCTTGACATTAATTTATAAACCAAAATAAATGAATTGTATAGGTCTAGCCTCCGTGTGTGAAGTTGTTCCATTCTCAAAAACAAAAAGCTAATGCTTCTGCAGTCGAGCTGCAGCTTCTAGCCACGGTCTTCTGTTAAAGGACACTGAATGTCCTGAATGTGGCGTCACACACAGGACTTGAGTCTGAACACAGCAGACAACAGGAGTATTTACAACAGCATATACAAACAAAAATACTGCATGTGGGTGCACACTTACATTCTCTGTCTTACTGTTACATACATCCCATGAATGTATGAGATTAAATTAGCTTCATTATATCTCAGTGATTAAGTGAATAACAACGTTTCTATCGGGTCACTATCAGCCTGTCACTCATTATTTTCAGGGAGGGGGCGGGGTTTGGAGTAACGGAGAGGAGACGGTGATCGCGGAAGCTTTTTTCCTCCTGCCTTCACAAACTTTACACATGTATATATCGTCTGCAAATTGCTAGAGGACATTCATACTTTGCAATCCAATACTTAATTAAATCCACCAAAAACCTGACATGATTGTAACGCGATTATTTTTGAAAAACATAAATCCCTCCCTGTGTCTCTGAGCCGCAGCGACACGGAGTGATTCAGAGCGGGTCCTGCTGTTGTCGGTTCTGGACTGGTGTTCTTGTGTTGGTGGATAAAGCAGACTGCTCCATGTTGCTGTGCCGCTGTCACGTCTGTTCCCTGATCTCTGCGTCACCGACCGATTTGATATTAAAGTGACAGAAAAAACGTTATAGTAAAGCCGCGGCCGGAAAATCAGGAAGCAACGTTACTACTCTATAACCGATTATCTTCCGTCACTGCATCGAGACCGAATCGTCCACGTCCGCATTCGCAATGCATTGTAGAAACGATTATTTTCAACACCCCTAATATCTAGTGTATTCATACCCCACTGTTTATTCATCATTCAATTCATTCTATATGTTATTCTGTAGATTGTGTACATTACTTTCCACTTCACTGCTTGTTGCTCCTGGTTAGAAGCTAAACTGCATTTCGTTGTCTCAGTACCTGTAATCTGTGCAATAACAATAAAGTTGAATCTAATCTTGAGCAGGAACACATGTATTTACTTAGTACATATAACATATCTGACATTAACGACACAACACATGTGTGCATTCATTATAAATGCAAACCGAGTCAAGCCGACTCCGGAGGTGGCGGTATGCACCTTAAAGTTGTTTGCAATCCGCCAAAAAACCGAGAGAAGAAGAAGAAGAAGAATGCGAAGAAGAAGATGAAGAAGAAGAAGCCGACTCGGAGCTGTCCGACTTCAGGCGAGCTTTTTGACACCTCCCCCGGCTGCGATCGGCTACTCTCGTCTACTTTCGAGGCGAGCCGCAATGTGTCTCAAACAAGCCTACTGTCTTAAAAACCCAAGCAGATGTTGTGAGCATCTTCCACTGTGTGCTCCTTAGAGCCAGCAGAGATGTCACATCTCTTACCCTCTGAGTCTCTATTTGTTGTGTAATGGGGCCCTCTAGTGTCTCAACACTGTGGTACCCCATCACAACAATCCCCACCGTCACTGCGCATGCGCGTGACGGTGGTGCCTTCACGGCCCCAACCGGCACTGCGCATGCGCGTGGCGGTGGTGCCTTCACAGACCCGTTTATTATCCGCCTTTTGAGAGAGGCCGTAGCTGCTCTCAGAAGGGGATTTATGGTTAACGGACTGTTTATTGTTTTTCTTTTCATTTTTTTGAGCTGCGCCCTTGGCCGAAGCCTGGATGCGTCAGCGGAAAATGGTTTATTGAAACAACAAATATGTGACATGTGTTTTATGCGGACTTGAGGATGACGTTGAGGCATCTCTCGAGGCAGCGGGAACATGTTTCGAGCCGGGGAAAGAACTTCCAGCTCTGTCACAGAGGGGAGAAGGAGGGGCTGTCAGGCCGCTCGCTTCTTCTTCCTCGACTGCTGGCCGAAATTCTGGGGTGGCTGCGCCTGGGCTGCAGCCGGAACCGGAGACTTTCTAGGCCAACTCGCCCTCGTCTCCTGCCTGGGCTGGGGACTCGGGGTGGGCTGCGACCTCTGCTGTCCTGGTACTTTAAACCTAGCAGGGTTCGGGGCAGCTTGGGCGAAGGGCCGCTATTTCGAAGGCAGCGGCTGGACCCTTCGAGGGAGACAGAGGTGGAGGGCCTCGTCTTCCTTCTTTTTCGACTCGCACTTCCTCTGCATGGAAGCGAGAGCGGAGCCGAAAATCCCCTCTGGAACGATGGGCATGTCAAGCACATTCATTTCATTTCAAACCTTTATTTATTCAGATTGGTCCCATTGAGATCATAGATCTCTTTTTCAAGGGAGACCTGCAGCATATAGATTCCACATGAAACATAAAACAATAAAGGACATCATACATTATATTTACAGGATACATAGTTATAGACATTTACAAGTGCCCATTGTATCAGCAAGCATTTCATTTTGCCTAGCTTTAAAAACATGCAGAGGAATGAGATTGCTCAGTTTCAATTCTTGCTGAAGATTGTTCCAAGCAAGTGGAGCTGCGCACATAAAAGCTGTCTTACCGAAGACAGTCCTTGCTCTTGGCACATCTAACAAGACTACATCATGTGACCTCAGACAATAGCTGCTTGCAACTCTCTGTGTTATCAGAGAGCAGATATAATACGGGAGTTTACCCAACAAAGCTTTATAGATAAACGTGTACCAATGACTGAGCCTCCGTACAGAGAGTGATGGTAAACCTGCCTTGGTATACAGTGTACAGTGATGTGTAAGCGCTTTACAATTTGTGACAAATCTCAGAGCACTGTGATACGCAGCATCCAATTTGCTCAGGTAATTGGCAGGTGCATTCATATACAACAAATCCCCATAGTCCAGCACAGGTAAAAAGGTCACAGTGACTAGCCTTTTCCTGGCCTCAAGCGAGAAACAGGACTTGTTTCTGAAAAAGAAACCTAGCCTAACCCTCAGTTTTTTAAGCAGGTTATTGACATGAAGTTTAAAAGAGAGACAATCATCAAGCCAGATACCCAGGTATTTGTAACAGGCAACAACTTCAAGTTGTAAAACAGGTTCTGGTGTCTTTTTAGCTTTTGAAAAGAGCATTACCTTGGTTTTATCCACATTTAAAAGAAGCTTTAGTTCAGAGAGCTGAGTCTGAATAGTGTTAAAAACAGCCTGTAATTTAACACCAGCCTCCTGAATGGAGGGACCTGCACAATACATCACAGTATCATCCGCATAAAAATGTAAAGTAGCTTCATCCACATTATCACCTACACTGTTAATATATATGGAGAATAAAAGTGGTCCTAAAACAGAACCTTGTGGTACACCATTAGAAATGTTTAACCATTCAGAAGACAGTCCATCAAAATGAACACATTGGGACCTTTCAGAGAGGTAGTTCACAAACCACCCCACTGCAAGGCTGGATATGCCAATACTGAGTAGCCTCTGCTTTAAATGGATGATCAACGGTGTCAAACGCTTTGGAAAGGTCAATAAACAGAGCTGCACAACTCTGCTTATTATCTAAAATATAGTAATGTCATTTACCACTTTCATGTGGCAGTGATGGTGCTGTGTTTCTTTCTGAATCCTGACTGATGTTTAGACAGGATATCATTTATACATAAAAACTCCTTTACTTGTTCACTCACTAAGCGTTCAAGAACCTTAGCCAGAACTGACAATTTAGAGATTGGCCTATAGTTATTTAAAATAGTTGCCTCCCCTCCTTTCAGTAAAGGCAAGACATAAGCAGACTTCCATACTTTTGGAATTGTGTTCGTGCTGAGGGAGAGGTTAAAAAGAGAAGTAAGAGGTGGAGCAATAAAATCTGCAGCTATCTTTAAAAAGAAAGGTTCTAAGTTGTCCGGGCCAGCCGGTTTCCTAGGATCTAACTTGGATAATGCTTCATGAACAATACCAACAGTTAAAGGAGTAAAACTGAAAGGGTTTTCCAGACCACATTGTTCAGAGTCAAGGATTGGAGCGTTCACAGGAGCCACACAGCCAAACAGAGAGCCACAAGACACAAAATGCTCATTAAAGCAATTTAGCATAGTAGCCCTGTCTGATATAGTGCCAGATGCTGTGGTAAGGCACGGAGGTAGCTCATTTGGGATATCACCAGTGGAAATCGATTTTATGGCTTTCCAAAATTTCCTAGGGTTATTCAGGTTTTCTGTGGTAACCGACAAATAGTACTTTGATTTAGCACTTTTTATTTGAGATGTGAAGCTATTTCTTAGCTGCCTAAAACGTAGCCATTCTACCTCTGAGCCTGATTTCCTAGCCTTAGCCCAAGCATTATTTCTCTCATGAAGGAGACTGGACAGCTCAGCAGAAAACCAGGGATTGTTTCGTCCCTTCACTCTAAATTTACGCAGAGGTGCATGTCTATCTATAATTTTCATAAAACCAAGATAAAAATAAGACCATGCAGTTTCTACATCAGCACACAAATTGATTCTACCCCAATCAAAATCAAACAGATCATGCACAAAACCCTGCTCCACAAAGTGTTTTTTGTCTCTCTTTGTGATGACACGTGGTTTAACCTTTTGGACCTTAGTGTCCCTAATTGTGGCTACAACACAGTGGTCACTCACATCATTAGCAAATACTCCCACAGATGAGTATTTATGTGGAACATTTGTTAAAATTAGATCAATTAAGGAGGATTTATTTGGGGACTTAATATTTGGGCGAGTAGGACTGTCTATAATCTGGGTAAAATTCAATGAGGTACACAGGTTTTTAAAATCCTCTGACACAGAAGTTAACCAGTCCCAATTAAAATCACCAAGCAGCACTATTTCCTTGTAGGAAAGTTGCGATAACAGTTTTGCCAAAGACGATAAAGAGTCCTTGACAGCCGAAGGAGCCCTGTAGCAGCCCACCACCATGAGCTGTTGACCCTTTGTTACCTCAATATTCACGGCTAAAAATTCTAGCTGTTTACTAACAGATTTGGAAACCATATTAGTTACACAAAACTTATTTTTCACATAAATGGCAACGCCACCACCTTTTTTAGGCCGGTCAGTACGATATACACTGTAACCATTTATGTAAATGTCAGAGGCCAAAATGGATTTATCTAGCCACGTTTCTGATAAGACAATGACATCAGCATCAGTCGAACTCGCCCAAATACGGACAAAATCTAATTTAGGTAACAGACTACGCACATTTAAATGAATTAAACCTAGCCCAGATCTAGATATAAAATCAGCAGGAGTAGCTATTTGACTAATACTGCTAGGTGGACCTGGATTTGGCTGTACATTTCCTGATAGTAACAACAATAAAAATACCAAGCACCTTTTCCTCTTAATCAACACACATACATTGTCAGCTGTTCTAGAGTCACCAGCAAACTTCGCGAAAGTGAGATTAGAGTTTAAAAAACAATTCTGAAGGACCATCGTGGCAGGCATGTGAGAAAGACAAACATTTTCCGAAATGAATGTCCGCGACAGTGCAACCAGCAATTGTTTGTGCAACACCTCCGAAACTGTACAGGGGATGTCCACTGCGGGCGGCAGAACATACCCGAATCCAGTAGATTGTTCAGGACGACTAGCGATCTTCTCCTTGTCCAGCACAGCCAAGAAAAGGCACAGCAGAAACACGACACCCGCCATTCTCCCAGTCCAGCACAACAGTAACCACGCTGTTCCCGGAGCAAGGTGGAGCAGGCCTCAGCTATAGCAGCACAGCAGAGTAGAGAAGGTAATCCCACCGCGTTACACCGGCTATTTAATCCACTTTACATCTCCGCCGGTAGCACAGGCGCGGAGAGGAGCAGCGATACGCGGTGTGAGGAGCGGCGAGAGGAGCAGCAAGAGGAGCGGCCAGAGGAGCGGCAAGAGGAGCGGCAAGAGGAGCGGCAAGAGGAGCGGCGATACGCGGTGTGAGGAGCGGCGAGAAGGGCGGCGAGAGGAGAGCCGGGACCACACTTCCGACTCTTATCTCTGCAAGAGTTGCTCCCTGTCGTGCTAAATCCACTCGGCGGGCAAAAGTAGGATCCCAGAAGTGATTCGCCCAGTGTGGAGTGGCTCCTGAAACCCTTCCCGACGAGCCTTTAGTGGAACTTGGGTCCGCTGTGGTGGATGAGGTTGAACGTGGCTCACATCCGGAACTCAGCAAAGGTGGATCACGTCTCAGCACTGACGGCGTGTAACCTGTTCCTCAGGTGAGCAGCGAGCAGCTGTGAACGAGCAGCGAGCAGCTGTGAACGAGCAGCGAGCAGCTGTGAACGAGCAGCATCTTCCGTTTCCCGGTCTGGGAGGTTGGTGAGGTTGAGCCATCTAGCTCTTTCCTGCACCACCATGATCCCCATTACTTTGCCCGTGGCCTGGACAGCGCAGCGTTGGACACGGAGACAAATGTCTGTGAGCGCGGCTATCTCGTCCAGAGTGGCCGGTCCAGGATTGCTCCACAGATCCTCACAGAGCTCCGCTTGGTACGTGGTTAGCATCGAGGAAACGTTCAGAGCCCTGGCGGACAATGATGCGGCTCTGTAGGACCGTTCAGTCATGGTTGACTGGAATCGGTCCGTTTTTGCTGGCAGCGTGGGGTTCCTGCTTGGTGACGGGCCCATCCTCGGTAGGAGGTGGGCTGCCACCAGCGGTTCCATGGGCGGTATGCGGAGCAGGCCGAGCCTCTCCATGCCGTCACAGTCTAGGGAGGAGGCACCCTGGATTGGGGCCTTGTTGCTAAAGGGCCGGTCTCTCCACGAGACCGACACCTCATCCTCTTCGTCCTCGTTGTTTGGGGAAAATGTTTCCCCTCGTAACGGGACCTGGAGGTCTCCTTGGCTATTTCGGGCCACGGGATGTCTAGCTGACACACGGCCTGCAGGTCCATGCTCAGACAGGGCGAAGCTGGTGTGCTATCGCCCGGGAGAGCAGCCATCGCTCCCGGCTTTGCAGCCTGAGCCGATGACATGAAGATGTCGTCTTCCTGTTCATCCGAGTCAGACAGGAGGAACTCAGAGGTATCCTCTTCGTCCTCCATGTAGTCTAACTCTAGGACATCTTCCGCGGGTGAAACCATGGTGAGGTCCAGCCGGGAGCCCCAGCTTGGTAAAGCGTGGGGCCCCGTTCCTGCGTCTCTTGCTGCCACCGGGTCTCGGCCTGATATGGCGCGGGATTCCGGTTCTGTGGCTGCCGCTGTCGATGAGCCCCAGACCGACCTAGTGAGGGGCTCCATCTCTGCGGCGGACGCCCCCGTGTCTTGATTGCCAGCCGGCAAACCAATGGACATGAGGGGGTCCTGTCCCGACAGGCTAGCTCGTCGTGCTAACCTTCGGCGGAGGCTCTTCATAGTGAAGCGGGCACAATGCCCGCACGAGCCGGGGTTGTCAATGGCCTCCTGGGCGTGTTCCAGCCCGAGGCAGGACGAACAGATCTGGTGTGAGTCTGTGCCTGACACTTTCAACCCGCAGCCGCAGAGCCGAGCCTCCGAGTCCCTGACCCCTCTGGTGTGAGGGAGAGAGGCGTCCATCTTATTCTCTGCGTGGCGTGAAGAGGACCCGCTCGTAACAGGTACGTCGAGAGAAAAATAGTTCCCAACCTATCTTTAATCCGTAGAAAAAGGACGGTGTGGGTCTTTTTTCTCAAAGAATATTACCTGGTGTGGTAATATCCTTTTAATCCCTTTTCTCCTTCGTGGAAGAGAAAAAGAAAAAGAAAAAAGTCCTTCCTCGCTACCGTGCAGTGAGGGAAAAAACAAACTAGCAGCAGGTGTGTTGCTAGCTTGAACAATCAAAACCTTACCTTAATTCCTGAGGAAGAATGGCGAGGTTGATTATAATACTAACTGGTGTGTTAGTACCATACTCTTCTGCGAGGCAGAATAGGGTAGCCGGCTAACGCCCGTCGACCGAAATTAGCTTTTGGTTCAGTCTGTGGACTGTTAAGCTAGCCCGGCTACCATTAGAGATGTGCTCTGAAGCGAGAAGAGGTGTTTGAATGACGCATGCGTCGTGGCGCAGGCTACTTATAGGGGGTGGATTCCCTGACGCTGACGTCAAGATCACCAGCCAATCAGGATTGGCGTAATGAGATTGATGCTTCTGTTTGCTCCGCGATGAGGCGCATCCCATAGTGAGACATCGAACGGAGTGTTATGAACAGTGTTGGGTGTAACGCGTTACAAAAGTAACGGAGTTACAGTAATATATTACTTTTTGCTGTAACGAAGTAATGTAACGCATTACTAATGGAATGTGGGTAATATATTACCCGTTACAATGCTCAGTAACGCAGTTACAACACATTTTAACCCGAAATTAAATGGTGTTTTGTTTTGTAACAATGTACTAACATAGCGAGACATTCCGACACCAGACAAATTGTGCGGGTAGATTAGTAAACCTGGTGTTTACTCTTCAGGCTTCGCGCCGGGATCTTCGGGGCAGTTGAATGTTCAAAAAAGAGAACGGAGCGAAAAATACCAACAACAAATTGTGTCAGCTGCGCGTGACCTGCTCCGCTGCGCGTGCATCATTTCCAAAGTGCTTCCACAGCAGTGACACACATCTGTGGATAATCATTTATACGAAAATGGTTAAAGCAACCATCACTAAACGCCAGCAACACTGCATCTACTGCAGACCGTAGCAACAGGTCAGATGGGAACATCACGTTACCCTCCGCTGTGGACACTAGCTTACTCCCGCCTGACTCGCCGCCCTCAACCCCGGAGCAGCACTCTTCATCGCCCGAAACACCGCCGCCCCTCTGCGGCCCGCAGGTGCCAGCCAGGATACCACGGCAACACAGAGCCTGCCCAGGTAGATCTAAACAAGTACCCGCCTGTACAGTGGGGTTAGGGGGTCATTTTGCAGCTCGTGGTATACAAATAGACAATGGCTAGAATATGTGAAAATAGTGCCATATTCTGCCTGCCTGTAGAAATGTTGGGTCAAAAATAATGCACACAATAGCACAGATGCCTTCACCACGAATGGCTACAAAAATATCTCATATCCCAAGCTTATCAACGAGCTGATGTTGCAGCTGAAATGTTCTCCAGGTCACAAAGTCAACCTGATGATGTGATACCAGTTCTCAAGCACAGTAAATGTTCTCTTCCCAGAGTATATGATGGGACCAAGGTGATGTTTAGTAGGCTACATGGTTTTAATAATACTTTTGCTTTTCAATGTTTGCCATTTCAAACCATGAGCTGGTTCAAATAATATTTGCCTTGATTTACAATATGTTCTCATTTGTTTTATCAGTAGGCTACAGCTTTGAAGCTTTTGTGCTTTTCTTTGTCATAGTCCATTTTGGACTATATGAAATATTTCAGGATTGCACTTTTAACTCACTTGAAATGTTCTCACTTGCTTGGTTTCAAAACATAACAAATGCCATAATCTGTTCATTGGGACCATCAATGCTATTTCTCATTGCTGTTGCCGGCCACTATTGCTCATGTAAACCTACTACTGCTGCGCCCCCTGTAACCTCAGAGGCACCCTGAGTCATTTTGTTCTGGAGCCGGGCCTGCACACGGCCACATGCTAAACACACTACAGAGCCCATTCCGTGTCCTGTTAGTGTTTACTTACTTAATACAAGTTGTCAGTAGCCTTAAGGGCCTACACAGTTGTTATGCTATACCACATTGCCCTTCACTGGATGTATAATGAGCTGCACTAAACTACATTTCAGCATTTAAAATACCTAGCCATTCTTTTGCGGTTATTTTGGTGAAAGTAACTAAAAAGTAACTAAAGTAGTGTAACTCATTACATTTCAGAGACAGTAATTTTGTAATGTAACTTATTACTTTCAAAAGAGAGTAATAAGTAATATGTAATATATTACATTTTGGAAGTAACTTGCCCAACACTGGTTATGAATGAGAACTTAAAAACGGAGGCTTCCCCTAAAAATATTTTCGCATTTTCTGTAAAAATCTTCATTATTAACTCTAATGTTTATGATCTTCCTTGCTTTTGCAACAGTGCCAGTACATATTTAAGACAAGAGTTGATCCTAGATCGATGTAGCATTTTGGTTGTTAAAGTCTCTATGTTTGAGGAGTTTACGTTCGTACAAGTAGTCGCACAAAACTACATTGTACAGAATGCCTTCCATGACAAACACAAACCAGCTTTGCACATTGTTGGTAAGTGAGCATTGATTGATTGATTGATTCGATTCAGTCTCAATGTTGAAAGGTTATATACGTACCTTTTAGCCAAAATTGGCTGCTATGTTGTTTTGCCCATGACCGGTTTTTCTACATCTTTCAATGAAAGCTGTCTAGCGGTTTAATATCCGTTGTACTGATTGAAAACAAAAAATCAAACAAACATACCTTAACAATTTGAATTTTTTACTAAAATGCTGGGACACCGTATATTTTCAGTTTCCTTTTTTACGAATTTCAGCAAAAAGCAGGCTCTGATGATAATGCACTGTCCGAGCTGTCCTGGAGTTTAAACACATCAGACAGCCAATTGGTCAATTTCAATTACAGCCTTCCTTATAAGCTGTCTGTGGATTTCTGCTGCTGATTGGACAGCCTTTAGCAGATGGGTACAATCATTCCTCTCTTTCTGTCTCCATCTCTGTTTTCTTTTTGTGACATATCAGGGAGAACTAGAAAATGCATTTCCTGCAGAAAATGCATTTCCTGCAGAAAATGCATTTCCTGCAGAAAATGCATTTCCTGCAGAAAATGCGTGCGAATGCTGTAAACTGTGAACATTTATGGCTGAATTTAGCTGAAAATGCAGAAAAAGCTGAATATGTTATTAGCTGAATGATAGCTGTTTTTAGCTACAAAAATGCAGAAAAAGCTTAATATTTAAAAGAAAAAGTTTTAAAAAAGGTATAAATAACAACACGTATACAGTAGCCTTGATGTCCTGAAATAGCTGAATAATCTAATAGTTGAATGGTTTCTGCAGCTGAAAATAGGCTGAAGGATTTAAATATCAGATGTAAGTAGTAGTGAATGAATTTGTATTAAGATGAGAAAAGAAAGTAAAAAGGCTTGGGAAAGCAGAAGAATATTTGAACTGCAAACTTTTGAACTAACTTGATGGTGAATGATCTGTCGCCATGCCAACGGCATTTGATGACATCCCATAATACGCTTAGATGTGTTGATGGCTGCATCGTTACCAAACCTGTGAAGTTTTGGGCCATTTCGAGCATTTTCACTGAAGTTATGAGAAAACCGTGTTTCATGATGAGCATTGTGTTGCCATGGCAACGGCATTTGAAGAAATCTCAAAACTTTCCCGTAGATGTCTTCATGGCTGGACTATTAGCACACGTGAAGTTTGAGCACTTTTTGAACATTTTCATAGGAGTTATACATTACATTAGGAGGTTACATTACTCTCTCTCTTCTCTCTCTCTTCTCTCTCTCTTCTCTCTCTCTTCTCTTGATCGCTATCTCTCTTCTCTCTTCTCTTGATCATTCATCATCATCATCGGTGTGTGTCTGTGTGAGAGAGAGAGAGAGAGTGTGTGTGTGTGTGTGTGTGTGTGTGTGTGTGTGTGTGTGTGTGTGTGTGTGTGTGTGTGTGTGTGTGTGTGTGTGTGTGAGTGAGTGAGTGAGTGAGTGAGTGAGTGTGTGTGTGTGTGTGTGTGTGTGTGTGTGTGTGTGTGTGTGTGTGTGTGTGTGTGTGTGTGTGTGTGTGAGAGTGAGTGAGTGAGAGTGAGTGAGTGAGTGAGTGAGTGAGTGTGTGTGTGTGTGTGTGTGTGTGTGTGTGTGTGTGTGTGTGTGTGTGTGTGTGTGTGTGTGTGTGTGTGTGTTTTTGTTTGTAGCCTTTATTTAACTAGGTGAAGCCCCTTGAGATCAAAAGATCTCTCTTTCAAGGGTGACCTGCAGGACATTAGTTACACATGTAACATAAAAACAACAGAACAACAATAAGGATGACATACAACATAATGTACTGGGTACAGTTTACAAAACTCTATTTACAGTGACAGGTACCATGAGTATCAAACAGCATGTCACCCAGCCGAGTTTCAAAATGATGCAGGGGAACCAAAGTGCTCAGTTTTAAACAGGTTTGCAGACTGTTCCAATTTAGTGGAGCTGCACATCTAAAAGCTTTCTTCCCTAAGACAGTCCTAGCACTTGGCACATTGAATAAAACAACATCATGAGATCTCAGGCAATACGTACTTTCAATTCGTCGAGAGATCAGAGAGCAGATATAAAAAGGTAGTTTACCCAACATGGCTTTATAGATGAACATGTACCAATGACTGAGCCTCCGTACAGTTAGTGAAGGCAGACCTGCCTTGGCATACAGGGTACAGTGATGAGTAAGTGCTTTACAGTTAGTAACAAATCTCAGAGCAATGTGACAGGCAGCATCTAACTTTTCCAGGCAATGGGCAGGTGCATTCATATATATCATACCATCACCACCACCATCATCATCGTCATCACCAGGCTGCTTCTTCTGAGTCTCTGCAGCTGCCACAGTATTTTGAGGCTTGTTACAAGAGAAGCAAGATGAATTAAAGGGGGATGAAATTATTTTGTAGTTAGCTTTCTATGACATGACTAATTTGTCCAAGGTTTTTGTCCATTGATTTGATTTCCATTAGGATATAATACACATGTGAAAGCGGAGGTTCTTGGCCTGTTGGCAATGAACAATTTGGCACTGTTGAGATTAGCCCTGGACAAACACACATGTGTAGACTATTGCCTCCTACAGAGTCACACCATAAAATATGCATCCTTAGAACAAGAACAATGTTACTCACCTGCAATTGTTCTGAGGTTGCTGCACACTTGTTAGAGAAGGAAGACAGTATGTTATCATTTTGAACAATTAAAAATACAAACAGCAGGTGAATTGCCCTAATCAGCCTAACATCATAAAAATCTCCTCCTCTGATTAAGTAACAAGTAAAATAAAGTGATACAAATAAGAGGAACTTACTCTTCCAGCAAGCGAGGCAATGTCCTCCTTCATTTGAGGAATATCTAGTGTGGGGTTGTACAGAAGGGAACAAATAAAATCACACCAATTACAATCATCAGATCACCATAGCTGCAAGCAACTTGGATGCTATTTGCATCTAAGTTGTAACACGGTCCATTGACAGCACATTTACAAAACAGAAAAGTCCTATCCGATTGTATTAAACCAATATTGCACTACTTACGCTTTATTATGAGGTCTTTCAAATGATCATTTTCAATTTTCAGGGCCAAGTTTGCATCCCTCAACTAGTGCTGTCAAAGTCTATGAAGCTGTCTAAGAAATCTATGAAAATGTTTAATTTACAACACAATTTTATACAATATGTAGTGGGTGTCCCTGCTTCTCCTCTCTCTCAGCCAAGGGGTCCTTGGTCTGAAAACGTTGTCTGGTTTACAGGCTTTTGTTCATTTAATTAGTTACTAAAGCTAAATAAATATGGATAGCGTGTACATACTTGCAACCTTGATGATCCTGGCTTGATACACCGGCCACTGTCTATTAGCTCCCTTGCGTCCATGGCGCCATTCCACCAAAAACTCCTCAGGAGTTTTTTTGTCGCCATTCAAGTAATTCTCTTCATGAAAATCTCGAACACAGTCAATCGGCAGAATGCTCCTAATTCCCTTGTCACTACCTTCTGTCCACTCCACCAGGGAAAACGTGCACATGGTGACATTAATGTAATTTGTATGTTTGTTCTGTCTGTTGTGTTTTCCTGTATCCGTGAGCGGTTGGAATAAACAGGGGATGACGTTATGAATGCGCGCTCGTTGTGAGTGGCGCTTTTCTATGACGTCACATTCTGCAGAGAATGTCTCTATTATTCTCTAATAATATAAAAAAACGTAAACAATTAAAGGTAACATTTAGTGAAAACTTGTGGTTCAGATAATGTGTTTTATAGGGCCGTCAGTCGATTAAAATATTTAATCGCGATTAATCGCAAATTAATCGCACATTTTTGATCTGTTCTAAATGTACCTTAGAGGGATATTTTTCAAGTTTTTAATACTCTTATCAACATATGAGTGGACAAATATGCTTTATGCTAATGTTTATTATCATTTGAACAATGACAAATATTCTCATGAATATTAAACACAACAACCTCTGAACATTACAAATATTCGCCTCAATTCAACCTGGAACCTCTCTCATACAATACAAATGGTGTGTGTGTGTGTGTGTGTGTGTGTGTGTGTGTGTGTGTGTGTGTGTGTGTGTGTGTGTGTGTGTGTGTGTGTGTGTGTGTGTGTGTGTGTGTGTGTGTGTGTGTGTGCATGTGTGTGTGTGTGTGTGTGTGTGTGTGTGTGTGTGTGTGTGTGTGTGGTGCGTGTGCGTGCGTGTGTGCGTGCGTGTGTGATCGTTGGAGCTATGTGCAACTCAAGGCATATGCTCGAACGGGAGCTGCCTGGACGCTGCAATCATGTTGCACTATCCGTGCTGAGTGTGCTGACTTTTCGTACAATGTCCCACTATCTGGCTTCCTGCATAAAGTCAAGTGCTCGGCGCAGTTGTCGGCGAAATGTCGCTCCACTGTTTTCATTTAAACAGCTCCTTATATCCGTTAGCGCAGCTAGCTCGCACCAGATGCTAACAACAACAATACACTAAGGTCTCTCTCTCGCTCGCTCGGGCCACACATACACACACCCTCCCGGTCCTCCAGATGGCCAGTCGGTGCCTGCCGGTGAGCGTGGAAGTGTGGTCTGCTCTGCTGCAAGCGGGCAGCAGGAGCGGGGCTGTCAGCATCAGCTTGTAGATGGTATTTTAAACTCGATGCGCTCTGAAACTATGGGGCGGCCGAGGAAAAAAAATATGTATGCGTTAATCGCGTTAAAATAATTAGTGGCGTTAAAAAAACGCGTTATTAACGCGTTAACTTTTTAACAATAATGTACAATTATCAAATATTTAATAATTTACTAATCTTAAACTGATCAGCTGACGTCGAGCGGATATAAACATCCGGTTCCGGTCCTGGGTGAAATAACTAAACTAAAAATGTTGCTTCATACAATAAAACATACCGTAATCAAACAATATTGTCTTTATACATTGAATTGTCTTGGGCAATCCGCAAACCTCAATCTGCATTGAATGGAAATAAGTACAATGATTAATTCATGTAGTTATATAGAACTTTGGAATAATATGCACATTACCACATTACCTTGCAAAGACCTATATGTAGGCATTCTGTATGACATATATGCAAAAAGACAGATATATGAGCTATATATGAGGCATTATGTAGGAGATATATGCAAATATATGAACCTGACTTTGGCATATATGTGGAAATATATGAGCTATATATGACACATTTATCTCCTATTAATCCACATATATGCACATATATGAACATATATGAACCTGAATATGACATGCAACATATATTCTGCATATATTTGCCATATATTGGCATATATGTTCATATACTTTCTTTCCGTGTGGGTTAGGCATGTGTTGGTTATGGTTAAGGTTATGATAATCCTCCAGGAAATGCATGTAAGTCAATGTAATGTCCCCTGAAGTGATGTATACATGGTGTGTGTGTGTGTGTGTGTGTGTGTGTGTGTGTGTGTGTGTGTGTGTGTGTGTGTGTGTGTGTGTGTGTGTGTGTGTGTGTGTGTGTGAGTGTGTGTGTGTGTGTGTGTGTGTGTGTGTGTGTGTGTGTGTGTGTGTGTGTGTGTGTGGTGTGTAACATGTATTCTCCCACCTCCAATTTCACCTTGTTTAGATTAGACCTTTCAATGCCACCAGGGCAAAATTAATCAAATTAAGGCTGAGTTCTAGATACTGTGTGCTGTGGTTAAAAGGCTTTGATGTTGTAAATGTATATGTGTAATAAATATATTTTATTACGATGTTTAAGAATGAAGCTAAAAATTATAAAAATGTTGGTCAACCTCTTTTCCTAATTTGGAACAAAGATATATTTCAATAAAGAAATGATCATTATGTGCAGATGACAAATTAATTTTGTTTTTAAGAATTGTAAAAAGGTGAACTGCCAACTCAGACTATCAAGCTTTTCCTCTGTAGGCAGACTTTTTACTGTCCGAATAGCCTATAAAATGAGGCTAAAAGTATTTAATTATTTGTCGAAAATCACTTTGGCCCACTAAAAACTGAAAACCTTGTGCTGTGCGAATACAAAGGTATTTCATGTACAATACTTCAGTAAACATATTCTCCCCACGATAAGGTGTGATGTTAGTTTCTTGTGTAGAAGTGTAAATTGTGACCTCATTGTGGCCAGCAGACACACAATAACTCCAAAACATACACAAACAGAGGCATATATGCCTTAAATAAGTGACCCCAACTCACCTTAAAACACATTTCTGCATGCAAACTCATCCCACAGATTGTTCATTTTTTCTTCAGGCGCTAAAGCAGCAGGAGGAGCGATTGTCTGACGCTCGTCCCCCTGTGGTGTTGGTGTTGTTGGGGGCAGGACGGCAGGGTGCTGGAGCCCAGCAGGGGGTCATAGCAGGGAAAGGTCGAGACCCTCCCTCCAGCCGTACCTGACTGAATCACATCCTCTGAGGGATTCCCTCTCACAGCGCGAGTCAAACAGACAACAGCTACATGAACAAACCCACTGCAGGTGTTTCATTTCCATATGCACAAAGACTACAGCCCCCAGTAGAAATGGCCATGACATGGGCCCTTTAACTCTATACAGGGTAATAGTACAGGAATATATGGCGGTTACAACAGTTACAACGACCCAAAAACATGCCATTAGGAGAAATGCGCTGCAGTTTCAAACACAATGCAAATACAAAAAAAAGTTGTCACGGTTTCCGTCACAATGTTGTATGCTTTTTTAAATCCTGTGCAGTGATGTCAAGTTGATGATGAGGTTCTTTCATTTGCATGTGTTTTGGTACATTTGTTTTCAGTCTGCAATGAAACATGTCTGTTTCTAATGTAGGACTACCAATTTAAGCTGCAGTACTGTTATAAACTGTTAGTTTTGTTAATGTTGTTGTTGTTGAAATTCCGGCACTTTATAAATTATTTTAACATCAAGTTAACATCTTTTTAAACACAGGAAAAATGCTATAATAAGTAAAAGACTTATCTCCAGTTGCTAGAGTTATATGTTCTCATTACAACCGTGACGTTCTCTCAGCTCCACGTGAAGTTTCAGCCGATCGTCAGTGAGCCGTGAAATCCTTCCACCCTAATGAATCACCTCCTACTGACTGACCTCATGGGGACAATAACAAGGAGATGAGCTCTCGGTGAGTTCCTGCAGTTTCACACACACACACACACACACACACACACACACACACACACACACACACACACACACACACACACACACACACACACACACACACACACACACACACACACACACACACACACACACACACACACACACACACACACACACACACACACACACACACACACACACACACACACACACACACACACACACACACACACACACACACACACACATCCATACACAGACAGACAGACACGCACACGCTACAGGAAGCATCTGGTCACCATGACACATGTGGTGGAGTGTGACACCGACCACCAGGCACTCTTTAGGTATCCTTATATAGATGATATGAATGACATTATGTGTGTGTGTCTGTGTGTGTCTGATCTCATCAAAGTTCTAACCCGTGGAGACTCTTTATTAAAACACCTGGTGGGTTTCACACCTGTCCATCTGTACATGTGTGTATGTGTGTGTGTTTTACCTTCATAGTACTTTAAGTACTTTCCTTATATTAAGCAGAAAGGTTTTTAGAATAAGACATCTGAGAATAGCAACATCTTTATCAAAATTGGAATTTACAACATCAATATATATTGTTTATATACAGAATTAGTTAGTAGTAAATATGTAAAAAATATTAAATATCTTAGAAAATGGTATTCTACAATATATAAAGTGCACATATCAATAACCTTAAAGTGTGGTAAAAGTCAGATACAGTTAAAGACTAACATAAATTCTATTTTGTCCCTACTGACCGCCAGAGGCAGTGCTTTTAGCACTGGATATGTCCATCGCACGCATGCACAGTTCGAGTACCTAATAACAACAAAGTCATCTGTGACCCACGTGACTACGGCTACATAGGCCGGCGTCATTAGTGGATCGGTTGCTTTTCATCGTCTCGCTTCGCGAGAGTACCGTGGTTGCATTTTTGTAACCTACAAACGTTCGTTGGAACGTTGGATCTAAGGATTTCCCCGCTTACAGCCGGCTGAGTGCAGTTTCGTGACTATTCCAGTCGGGGCTACGGGCTTCCCGTCCCCCAGGAGCTGTGGCCGGCTACGCGGAAAACTTAGACGGACAGGTTGGTGTCGGCTTGGTGATGGTAGTGTTTCCGCTCCCTCTCCCAGCCAAGCTGTCCTGATTTCTGTCTTGCTTACTACTTGGCTTTAACTTTTTTGGTGACGGCAGTGTTTCCGCTCCCTCTCCCAGGAGTTGCCTTGCTGTGCTATTTTGTATCTCTGCTGACCGTGGCATTGTACCAAGTTATTAATCCAATCCAATCCAATCCACTTTATTTATATAGCACAGTTTAAAAACAGAGGGTTTGCCAAAGTGCTGTACAATGAACATAACATTATAATAAAATATAATATTACACGAATAGATAAAAAGCACACATAAGAAAAGATAAAAAAGCACACATAAGAATACATACAAGGCACATAAAGGCTATGGACAGACAGTAAAAGCATACAAATAGGTATGACATAGGTCAGACTGACTGGTAAGCGAGGGAAAAGAGGTGGGTTTTTAGGCGGGACTTAAAAGCTTCAAGAGTGGGCGACAATTTAACATGAGGGGGCAGGTCGTTACAGAGCCTGGGGGCTACCGATGAGAACGCTCGGTCTCCCCTGGTATTTTTCTTTGTTTTTGGGACTACAAGCAGCAGCTGATCAGCCGACCTCAAAGCCCTTGAGGGGGTGTACACCTGTAAGAGGTCGGAGATGTACTCTGGGCGAGCCCATTAAGAGATTTAAAAACAAACAATAAAATCTTAAAATGGACTCTAAAATGGACAGGAAGTCAGTGGAGCGAAGCCAGAACTGGTGTGATGTGGTCAAACTTGCGGATTCCTGTAAGCAGCCACGCCGCAGCGTTTTGTACAAGCTGCAGGCGGGCCAGCAAAGTCTTATTTAGGCCGGCATAAAGTGCATTACAATAATCTAAACGAGTTGAAACAAAGGCATGAATTACACACTCAAAGTTTAAAAAGGATAAAACCGGTTTGATTTTGGAGCCTCAAGTGATAAAAACTGGATTTAACCACAGAGTTTATCTGTTTATCTAATTTAAAAGCACTGTCGATTTTGACACCCAGATTTGTGACCATGGCTTTTGCATACTGTTGCAGGGAACCCAGGTCAATGGAAGGGACATCACCATTTGGTCCAAACACAATTACCTCCGTTTTGCTCTCATTTATATTTAAAAAGTTTAGCGCCATCCAGGCCTTTATGTCATTAAGACAGTCAACCAGGGGCATCAGAGAGCTAGTGTTTTTTCTTAGGGGTAGATATAATTGGGAGTCGTCCGCATAAAGGTGGTAGGAGACGCCATATTTTCTAAAAATCAGTCCAAGGGGGAGAAGGTATAAGGAAAATAAAATAGGCCCCAAAATAGAACCTTGGGGAACTCCACAGGATACGCCTCGAGCTGGTCCTGCTTCGCCTATCCTTCTTTCTAAATTAGATGACAATGTATGTGTGTCATTTAAGAGGAAAAGATGCCTGTTTTTTTTGTTGTTATTACTGTCAGGAAATGTACAATCTAACCCTGGTCCGCCCAGTAGTAATAGTCAGATCGCTACTCCTGCTGATTTTAAAGCTAGGTCTGGGTTGGGTTTCATCCACTTGAATGTGCGCAGTCTGTTAGGTAAACTAGATTTTGTCCATATCTGGGCAAAATCGACTGACGCTGACGTCATTGTCTTATCTGAAACATGGCTAAATAAATCTATTTTGGCCTCTGACATTGCCTTAAATGGTTTTAATGTGTATCGTACCGACCGGCCTAATAAAGGTGGTGGCGTTGCAATTTATGTTAAGAATAAGTTCAGTGTAACCACATTAATTTCCAAATCGATCAGTAAGCAATTTGAATTTTTAGCCTTAAATATAGAAGTGGCAAAGGGTCAACAGGTCATGGTGGTGGGCTGCTACAGACCCCCCTCAGCTGTCAAAGACTCCTTGTCTTCACTAGCAAATCTTTTATCACAACTAGACTACAAGGAAATAGTGCTACTTGGAGATTTTAACTGGGACTGGTTAACTGCAGTGTCAGAGGATTTTAAAAACCTTTGTATCTCTTTAAATGTTACTCAGATTGTGGACAGTCCTACTCGCCCAAATATTAAGTCCCCTAATAAATCCTCCCTAATTGATCTCATTTTAACTAATGTTCCCCATAAATATTCTTCTGTGGGAGTATTTGCAAATGATCTGAGCGATCACTGTGTTGTAGCCACAATTAGGGACACTAAGGTCCAAAAGGTTAAACCTCGCATTATCATCAAGAGAGACATAAAACATTTTGTGGAGCAGGGTTTTGTGCATGATCTGTTTGATTTTGATTGGGGTAAAATCGATCTGTGTGCTGATGTGGAAACCGCATGGTCTTATTTGTATCTTGGTTTTATGGAGATCATTGATAGACATGCACCCCTGCGTAATTTAGAGTAAAGGGACGAGACAATCCTTGGTTTTCTGCTGAGCTGTCTAGTCTCCTTCATGAGAGAAACAAGGCCTGGGCAAAGGCTAGGAAATCAGGCTCAGAGATAGAATGGCTGCATTTTAGGCAGCTAAGGAACAGTGTTGGGTGTAACGCGTTACAAAAGTAACGTAGTTACAGTAATATATTACTTTTTGCTGTAACGAAGTAATGTAACACATTACTAATGAAATGTGGGTAATATATTACCCGTTACAATGCTCAGTAACGCAGTTACAACACATTTTAACCCGAAATTAAATGGTGTTTTGTTTTTTAACAATGTACTAACATAGCGAGACATTCCGACACCAGACATACGTGCGAGTAGATTAGTAAACCAGGTGTTTACCCTTCAGGCCTCGCGCCGGGATCTATTCAAAAAAGAGAACGGAGCGAAAAATACTAACAACAAATTGTGTCAGGTGCGCGTGACCTGCTCCGCTGCGCGTGCATCATTTCCAAAGTGCTTCCACAGCAGTGACACACATCTGTGGATAATCATTTATACGAAAATTGTTAAAGCAACCATCACTAAACGCCAGCAACACTGCATCTACTGCAGACCGTAGCAACGGGTCAGATGGGGACATCACGTGACCCTCCGTTGTGGACACTAGTTTACTCCCGCCTGACTCGCCGCCCTCAACCCCGGAGCAGCAGTCTTCATCGCCCGAAACTACGCCGCCCCTCTGCGGCCCGCAGGTGCCAGCCAGGATACCACGGCGAAACAGAGCCTGCCCAGGTATATCTAAACAAGTACCCGCCTGTACAGTGGGGTTAGGTGGTCATTTTGCAGCTCGTGGTATACAAATAGACGGGCTAGAATATGTGAAAATAGTGCCATATTCTGCCATGCCTGTAGAAATGTTGGGTAAAAAATAATGCATCCAATAGCACAGATGCCTTCACCACGAATGGCTACACAAAGATCTCATATCCCAAGCTTATCAACAAGCTAATGTTGCAGCTGAAATGATCTCCAGGTCACAAATTCAACCTCACATGATGACGTGATACCAGTTCTCAAGCACAGTAAATGTTCTCTTCCCAGAGTATATGATGGGACCAAGGTGATGTTTAGTAGGCTACATGGTTTTAATAATACTTTTGCTTTTCAATGTTTGCCATTTCAAACCATGAGCTGGTTCAAATAATATTTACCTCGATTTACAATATGTATCATTTGTTTTATCAGTACAGTTTTGAAGCTTTTGTGCTTTTCTTTGCCACAGTCCACTTTGGACTGTATGAAATATTTCAGGATTGCACTTTTAACTCACTTGAAATGTTCTCAGTTGCTTGGTTTCAAAACATAACAAATGCTATAATCTGTTCATTGGGGACCATCAATGCTATTTTTCATTGCTGTTGCCGGCCACTATTGCTCATGTAAACCTGCTACTTCTGCGCCCCCTGTAACCTCAGATGCACCCGGAGTCATGTTGTTCTGAAGCCGGGCCTGCACACGGCCACATACTAAACACACTACAGAGCCCATTCCGTGTCCTGTTAGTGTTTACTTCCTGTCTGCCTTCTTCTGGTGATTTATCTGACGTCCAGCGCTCCGTCTTTTAACCTCTTTTCCTTTCTCTTTCTTGATCCTCCTTAGCAACCTTCGTTATAGTCCTTGAGAGTGGTCTGTACTACTCTATTAACAACGTGTCACATGTTAAGAATTTACAATCAGAATCGAGTATTCAACTAAGCCGTGTAATACAAGTTGTTAGTAGCCTTAATGGCCTACACAGTTGTTATGCTATACCACATCGCCCTTCACTGGATGCATAATGAGCTGCACTAAACTACATTTTAGCATTTAAAATACCTAGCCATTCTTTTGCGGTTATTTTGGTGAAAGTAACTAGAAAAGTAACTAAAGTAGTGTAACTCATTACATTTCAGAGAGAGTAATTTTGTAATGTAACTTATTACTTTCAAAAGAGAGTAATAAGTAATATGTAATATATTACATTTTGGAAGTAACTTGCCCAACACTGCTAAGGAATAGCTTCACTTCAAATGTCAAAAGTGCAAAGTCGAAGTACAATTAGTCAGTTACCACAGAAAACCTAAATAATCCTAGGAAATTTTGGAAAGCAATAAAATCGATATCAACCGGTGAGATCCGTAATGAGCTACCTCCGTGCCTTACCACAGCATCTGGCCCTATATCGGACAGGGCTACTATGCTAAATTGCTTTAATGAGCATTTTGTGTCCTGTGGTTCTCTATTTGATTCTGTCACTAACTCTGCTTCTGTAAACACCACAGTCTGTGACTCTGAACAACGTGGTCTGGAAAACCCTTTCAGTCTTACCCTTTTTACTGTTGATGTTGTTCATGAAGCCTTATCTAAGCTAGATCCTAGGAAACCGGCTGGCCCGGACAACTTAGAACCTTTCTTTTTAAAGATAGCTGCAGATTGTATTGCTCCACCTCTTACTTCTCTTTTTAACCTCTCCCTCAGCACAAATACAATTCCAAAAGTATGGAAGTCTGCTTATGTCTTGCCTTTACTGAAAGGAGGGGAGGCAACTATTTTAAATAACTATAGGCCAATCTCTAAATTGTCAGTTCTGGCTAAGGTTCTTGAACGCCTAGTGAGTGAACAGGTAAAGGAGTTTTTATGTACAAATGACATCCTGTCTAAACATCAGTCAGGATTCAGAAAGAAACACAGCACCATCACTGCCACAATGAAAGTGGTGAATGACATTACTAGTATTTTAGATAATAAGCAGAGTTGTGCAGCTCTGTTTATTGACCTTTCCAAAGTGTTTGACACCGTTGATCATCTCATCTTAAAGCAGAGGCTACTCAGTATTGGCATATCCAGCCTTGCAGTGGGGTGGTTTGTGAACTACCTCTCTGAAAGGTCCCAATGTGTTCATTTTGATGGACTGTCTTCTGAGTGGTTAAACATTTCTAATGGTGTACCACAAGGTTCTGTTTTAGGACCACTTTTATTCTCCATATATATTAACAGCGTAGGTGATAATGTGGATGAAGCTACTTTACATTTTTATGCGGATGATACTGTGATGTATTGTGCAGGTCCCACCGTTAAGGAGGCTGTTGTTAAATTACAGGCTGTTTTTAACACTATTCAGACTCAGTTCTCTGAATTAAAGCTTCTTTTAAATGTGGATAAAACCAAGGTAATGCTCTTTTCAAAAGCAAAAAAGACACCAGAGCCTGTTTTAGATATTGTAACTACGCAAGGAACAAAACTTGAAGTTGTTGCCTGTTACAAATACCTTGGTATCTGGCTTGATGATTGTCTCTCTTTTAAACTTCATGTCAATAACCTGCTAAAAAAACTGAGGGTTAGGCTAGGGTTCTTTTTCAGAAACAAGTCCTGTTTCTCGCTTGAGGCCAGGAAAAGGCTAGTCACTGTGACCTTTTTACCTGTGCTGGACTATGGGGATCTGGTCTATATGAATGCACCTGCCAATTGCCTGGTCAAGTTAGATGCTGCGTATCACAGTGCACTAAGATTTGTGACAAACTGTAAAGCATTAACCCATCACTGTACCCTGTATGCAAGGGCTGGTTTGCTTTCACTAACTATACGGAGGCTCAGTCACTGGTACATTTTTATATACAAAGCCATGCTAGGGAAACTTCCATCTTATATCTGCTCCCTGATCTCACGGAAAATTGTAAGTGGCTACTGCCTGAGATCAAATGCTGTGGTTTTATTAAATGTCCCAACTGCTAGGACTGTCTTAGGGAAGACAGCTTTTAGATGTGCAGCTCCTCTGTCTTGGAATAGTCTGCAAATTAAATGGAAACTGAACAATCTGGTGCCACTAAATGTTTTTAAAGCTCGGTTGGATGCTAGTCAATCGGAAGCTATTGGTACCTGTTTATGTGGATAATTATGTAAATGATGCTGGATGATGTCCTTTTGTTGTTCTGTTTATGCTTTTATGTTTCATGTGGAACTACTTGAGCAGGTCTCCCTTGGAAAAGAGATCAATGATCTCAATGGGATTTTATCTGTATAAATAAAGGTTTGAAATGAAATGAAATGAAGGGGGCAGAAGAGGATGTAAAGTCACCAAGCGTAACAGAGAAAGATCACTTGTGCGGCTTTCACATCAGCGCTTTTCCCTTTCTAGCTCCGAGTGGGAGCTTTTCTGATTCAGCTCCGGTTTCCCTTTTCAGCTCCCGCTCTGTTCATACCGCCCACTGGCGCCCCAGAGCTGCCCCTGCTGCGTCATGACGTCACCATTTACATCGCTGATTTGCTCCCCAACGGCAGCCATTACGGCGCTCACAACAACAACAACGGGGAACTGCGTCGGGTCGATGATCGTGTTGCTTTTAATCACACGAAGCCAGAATAAATTGAATAACGACTTCTCCAACCTTATACTTTGCTCCAGAGTGCCGTGGTTCATTGTTTATTAATGTGTTTCTGCAGCATTTACCGACCGCTGCAGTGCTGGCTGCTCTTCCACGGGAGTTTATTCTCCCGTTAGCTCCCGGTTAGCTCACACTGCAGCGGCCGCTCTAAAGTATTCACTGTCCGACTCACACAAGCAGCTGATGCATATCCCCAGTTCCCCTTAGCCTAAGTGAATGTGTGTCAGTCTGAATTGACGCTGTTTGGTTTCACAACGCTGTTATGAAAGTTTCTCTGGTATAAAACGGGTGATGTTAGCATAGCAACCGAAGCTAAACTGACTACTTGCATCCGATAGCTGCAATAATACAAAACAACACGTCTGCCTCTCTCCACAATGATCGATAACAGTGAACGGATGGTCAAAGTAAGGTACAAATAAACAGAATCACACGAAGCCTGGTTAGTGTTGCCTGACTTTATAAAGTGTGTTTATAAGCACTACTGCTTGTAGGCAGGCATAACAGTCGACCCATGTTCAGGGGAGGTGGGTTTAGTTTCCTGCACGCCTCGACGTAAGAGACGCCACCTCTTAGCTCCGAAGCTCTTGCCTCTAGACCAGGGGTGCCCAACCTTTTTTTAACCGAGAGCTACTTTTAAAGTTGCCAGTCTGCCGAGATCTACCAGTCCAAATAGAGAGGCGTAGCCATTACTGACAGCCTACTACCAGGTAAATACACACTTCTACTTGTATAAAACTGACCTTTGTACGATTAATACTTCATAAAATACTGCAGATCCTTTATCTTACCTCTTTCTAATCTACACACACACAAGTATTTAACAGAAGTTGCAAAACAGTGTTGTTGATACAGAGTTGGAGTGTATTCACACGTCACATACTACAGTGGGTGATGTTTTCAAGAAACATTGAACAGTGCTGCCACATATGACACAGGAAAAAAAGAAAAGCCTATGAACCCTTTCTTTGCCATTATATAAAAACAGTGTTGCTACAAAAGTATAAATTAGGCTTACTAATAAGACAACTCAGATCTGAAGCTACTCAGGAATCTGCTGCCAAAGTGCAATAAGAGACAACATTAATAGAATCAAACCCTTTTTTTGTTGCATTTTAGTAGATTATAAAAAGAAATGCCTTTAAAATAGGATGCAAGCAACACTAGTTTCTTAACCTGAATTGATAATAGACTATAATCAATTTAAGTTTGCATTCTTATACCATTTTGTACAATAATTGTAATGAATAAGTTCAAACAAACTCACAGCTGATTAATAACGATATCTAACTTGAGTTGTTATCATATCAAAAACCTGTTGAAATGCAACTGTTATTTTTATTACGCATCGGCAGCCTCCAGGAATGCTTCTTTCACAACTTCGCCGTCTTTGAAAGACTTCATGTGTTTCGCAAGAACGTGACTGACACGATAAGATGCTATGGTAGCAGCCTTGCTCCTGTTGTTGGGCCTGGTGAAAATGGACTGCTGTGCATTTAGCTGTCCTTTCAGGCCCCTCCCCTTTTGGGAGCGCAGAATTAGGAGGTAATTCCCTCTCGTAGCGTTTGTGCACTGTTTTGAAATGCCGCTCCTAAATTACCCTTCTTCGATAAAGCCTCGCTTGCATTGCAGATGAGACAGATGGACTTTGAATTGGAATAGATACAAAAATAATCATCCTCCCACTCGGAGTGAAAATTATATACGTGTTGCTTCTTGTGTGTGTGCGGACTGTCACTCCTGGTGTTGACACGGACAAGGTTAGCGAACTAGTGCACTGCCCACTGCCCACCAGCCACGCCCCGACACATGGGGTCTCGCCGGCCAATCACAAAGCTTTGATGCGTTCAGGTGCATTATTCTGGCAGAGGAAGATTATGTTATAGGACATTAACGATAAAACAGAATATTGTTGTTCTATTTTTAGACACATCTCGCGATCGACTGGGAATCTCCCCGCGATCGACCGGTCGATCGCGATCGACTGGTTGGGCACCCCTGCTCTAGACCGACCATTTTTTGGAGCTGGAAGTGAACCCGATTCCGGAGCTAAGAGCCGGCGCCGCTGCAGTGTGAACAGGACAAACCGGCGCTTTTCAGGCTCCAGCTCCGAGCCGGAGCTGAAAAAGCGCTGGTGTGAAAGGGGCATTGGACAAATAGGACCTGAACCACTCTAAGGCAGCGCCCCTGATACTAGTGCTGCACGATTCTTGCTCAAATGTGAATCACGATTTTCCTCTATAAGAATTGAGATCACGATTCTCACACGATTCTCATCGTTTCAATGAAAATATTTATTGCACTCTTACTCTTAGACGTCACGTGAGTACAATGAATTTAAACAGACAACATTTGTCTCTCTTGTAACAAAAACGTTGTCTTTAGTCTGTATTTGTTGAATACTGAACAAACATTACTACATTCAAAATGTGGAACCTGGAGCCAACTATTGTGGTTTTAAACAGACACCATCAACATCAAAGTGCTGGACTTAAATCCAAGTCTCAGTTTCTTGTAGCAAAAACATAGAGTAACTAAAATGAATTTGACAGCCAACTACTGTGGCTTTAAACAAAGTGCTTGACTTAAAACTTAAGTCTCTCTGGTAACAAAACATACAGTAACTAAAATAAAGATATTGCTGCTGCCTGAGTGCTGAACATAAAAAATTGAATTTTTGCAGCTTTATAATAACAAAATGTAAACGTTGCAGTAGCACCTGTCCACAGTGACAGGACACCCAACTACTGTACAACAACACCAACCTGTTTGTTACAGGGAGGAATGCACTTCAGTTACTCAAAATACCTCACCACAGTGCTGAATATAAAAACAAAACAGTCACAGCTTTAGAATAATAATAATATAAAAAAAAGCCTAGCCGGCTAGCACCCAGTTCAACTACTGCACTTAAAGGTTCTTGTACTGAAAAAAACATAAACAAAGTGCTAGACTCCACTGAGTAGTAATGTCACTGAATCAAAAGGATTAACTTAAATACTGCAGTCAGTACTGAATATAAAAACGGAACAGAACATAAAGTTACAGCTTCAGAATAAATGTAAATAAAGCCTAGCTGCCTAGCTACTAGCACAGTCCATCTACTTTTTTCAGCACAAGCACAACTTCCCTCTCACTCTCGCCAGAGTCGCCACCGGGATTTTCATCGGTGTTGTTGTCATTGTCCTCGACCTCCTCGTCACTCATTTCTATGTCACTCATTTCTGTTTTTCTTGTACTACTAGTCGCTCTAGTCACTCTTTGCTAATCAGTGCTAATGCTAACGCTTCTGTAAACATACTGCCGGCTCCTGCCCTCACGTGCTGCAGTCAGTGAGTATTGCCAGGTATACTTATTATAAGCCACATTGGGCTTATCTTTCTGTAAAGTTGCTTGGTAGTAAGTAATAATGGTTGTTGCGGTTGAGAGCTAGTAGATAGGTTATTTTAAAATAGCCGACCCGACATATATAGGTTTAAAGTGCTCATGTTCTTTTGCGCTTGTTTTCATAGACCTGGGCCCTTTCTCATTTCTCGAACTCCCCTCCTTGACTCCCCTCCTCGACTCCTATCCTCGATACTTAGTCCCGCCCACAGGAGATGCGAGCGGAGGAGCCGAGGAGCCGAGGAGGGGAACCGAGGAGAGAGGAGGGGAAGCAGCAGGCGGTTAGAGAAATGAGAACTCCTCTCCTCTGAGAGGTCATTTTAAAGAGACGTCCATTAATGATGACAGGAGGCACAGCAGCCCTCTGTCTGATGGACAGATGTGTTCATGACCACTTATATATTTACTTTGATTCATTCACAGTGCGGTATAATGAGACAATAACAGGCTACAGATGCGGACACGCACACACACACATATATATGTATATATTTATATAAATATATACAATTTCAGAATCAAACAGAGCACTCATAATAACGTAACACTATCAGAGACTGGATATATCCCCCCCACCCCTCTCCCCTCTGGTCGCTACTGTTATGGAAATCTAGGGCCCAAACACAGCTGGAGAGTACAAGTCAAATGATCAAAACAAATAAATGGTGAATCAAGCAAAGCTGTCTTTTGGTTATTTATTTGAAGCTTCAAATACACGACATAATAATATATTGTCACCGGTCGGACAGAGTATGGAAAGTCTGCCCGAGAGTGCGCAGAACAATGGGAAAGCAAAGGTTATATAAGGAAATGAGTGGGAAAGAGAGAAATCTGGATTCACACAGTCGGATTGTTTATGAGACACCCAGTGGCCTTGAGTAGATAGCATAACGGTTCTCAGAGCAGGGAAGTTCGTGTGTGTCTGTGTGAGTCTCTTAGTAGCCAAAGCATCTCTTTGGCCTTGAAGGAGAGGAAGAAGAGATATATAATAATGGTAAGAATATATCAGGAAATAAGAAGCATTTGGTTTAAACATATGAAAGATATAATAAGGATAATAATAAGGATGATAATAATAAAAATGTCCACTACATTCTCCCCTTTTGATCATACTTGATCAATAGAAAAAACAAATGATAGGATAGACTGATATAACACATCAATGAATACACTCCATCGCTGGTTTAAGTAAACACATCACAAATATATCATAGAAAACTGGCTGTTTTTGTGGAGGACAGACTCCAATATAATGTAAGCATAAGAGAGGAGATACACACATGATTATATTGATAAATCGGAATCAGACTCTTCTGATTCTAGCTGATCTATCTCACTGTGGCGCAAAGGATTGTCTTGTAATGGAATAGTAGTATACTGAACGAAAGCTGAGGACACCATGCTAGAAACGCATTTCTTCAGTATTGGGATAATCAAACAGGTTGTTAAGATGCAGCACGGTGTCAGTGATGTTCTTGGTGGCGTCGGGAATGTAAGTGCAACAGGAGTCACCGATCACATGACACAGGCCACCCTTTGAGGCGAACAAAAGGTCAAGAGCGAATTGGTGCTGCATGAGCATGTTCCTAGAGGCTATTATGAATGGGGTCAAAGCCTGGAAGCCTTGCGTCCTCTCCTAAGTGAGGTTCTCTAGCCGGACGTGTAAGGTATCTATTTTATGGGCATTGTTTACTGTACCCCACCATGGGAACAGGCCACCCATGAATTTAGCTCCAGCGGACGTCATATCTCTTTTTACCTTGTGGTGGTCGGGGTGTTGGAACTCTGGGTAATGATGTGTCGTGTGCATTAAGGACGTGAGTACAGTGACTGCTGGATTCAAATCCACTAGAGTGCATGTCCCTATCCAAAGGGGAGCCAGAACTTGATAGAGCTTGTTGCCGCACAACCAAACGTAATCTTCTGGCGCGCTAAACCCAGCATCACTGGGCCACGCCAGTTGGAGGGAAATATGTTCAACATCAGGGAATGCTACGTTAGAAAGGATTCTCTCAGGGGCACCAGATATGTGACAATACGAGATTTTGTAAGCACCGTCACCGCATGTGTTCCGTAGGATGCGAGTACAACCAGTAGTAGTGCCTAGGAAAAAATAATGTGGTGTAAGAGACGTTTTGTGGTAACTCTCTGGATGCAGAGGTTGTGTTTCATCCCTCTCAAATGACTGGGGTGCACATGGCTGACGGGTTGGTACTTTGCGTATGTGGTGTCAAGCGTGGATGCACGCAAAGAGGAGTCAGACCGATTACTGCATGGTGGGGGAAGCTGCCTAGCATAACGCCACTCGGTTACGCTGTCTTCACCCTTGATGGGCTTTGTCAGAGCCATAAACGCGCAGAGGTGTTCAACCTGGGTCAGAGAGCGCGGACGAACTGGCACGGACATTGATGAGTCCTGGGGGAAAAGGGTGCATGCATAACATGACCCATTTGTCCTGCGGCCTGCAAGAATGATCTCAGAGTGTGCCACCAGACGTTACCGGTGATCCCATTACTGGTCTGACCCACATCAATGTTGCTATGGTCGTTATCGCCTATGTATAGATTAAATGTAGATGTACCTATGGATGTCAACAGTGGCGTCAAAGGTTGCTTACGCTTTTCCGGGTCTGAGTTTTGGGCGCGATGTCTATGTAAAATGTGCCACACGGGTCGGCGCCGGATACATACATACAGACAACAAAATAAAATAAATGTGGTTCGCCCTGCTTTCCCCATGTACCTCTTAGATACCTCGATTTTGGCTGACATGCTGTATGCTGAAATGGATACATAAAATATAGGACTAGTCCTAACACAACTATCATGGCAAGTATGCAGAGGAACCATTCTATGATTGTCCAGGCTCTCCAGTAGCATTCACATTGCTCACGGTTGCGTTGTCGTCTCTCCAGGCGAGCCCTCATCACGAGGGGGAAATGTTCCATGGAGTGTGTGAGTGTATTCTCTCGGTCGATTTCGTGACACGGACCGTCAGACTTCGCACACTGATAACACAAACGAGGAACCAGAGAGCATATGGAACCGCTCAGCTGGCACTCGCTCGTGACACCTTGTGTGTAGTGTGTTTTGGTGTATGTAGTGCAAGTGTGGTGCTGGTGGTGACTAGGACACGTCACTTGCTGTCATCTCTGTTGGTGACTCGGACACGTCACTTGTTGTCATCTGTTGGTGACTTGGACATGTCACTTGTTGTCATCTGTTGGTGACTTGGACATGTCACTTGTTGTCATCTGTTGGTGACTTGGACATGTCACTTGTTGTCATCTGTTGGTGACTTGGACATGTCACTTGTTGTCATCTGTTGGTGACTTGGACATGTCACTTGTTGTCATCTGTTTCTATCGTTTCTCCTTTCCTGTGACCACGACCTTGCAGTGGCTGGCGTGGACCCATGTAGCTCTCTTGGCGACCTTGACCGCTGTCTGGGTGACGAGAAGCACCTGGTAGGGACCTTGTCACGATTGGATTTCCAGCTCTTTCTCCGGAAATCCTTGACCAGCACGAAGTCGCCCGGTTGAAGGCGGTGAAGCGGACCAGTGGCAGTCGCTAAAGTGGATGATAGGTTAACACAATATGACAACATAGCATCCTCACACAAAGTTGTGGAGGGAAGAGGACATCCTGGAGCCTTGAGTCCAATCTGTGGAGGAGCCCCAAAAAGGATTTCAAATGGGCTGAGTTGACTCCGTGTTCTTTTCCGCATCCTCATGTACATCAGCACAATGGGCAGAGCTTGTGTCCATGACAGACCTGTGTCTGCACAGCATTTTGTTAGTTTGTAATTTTGCATAATGCATAATGCAGATTAGCATGCTTCACAGTGCTTTTGAGCTGTTACTGTGAACCCCCTTGTGAACCACTCCTGATTTATAGACTCTAACATCCCTTTTGACACATGATCCCACCCATGTGTCAACTTAGCGAAATGAGGGAAAAAATGTCTGGGAAGACATGGATTGGAATTTGGGCCAACCCAAAAACAGCCCCAGCAGCCTTCCATTGAGCCTTCTCAACTGGCGTAGCTAGCTGCTGCATGGAAGTCAGTGATGACATTTTGTCAGTGAAGGAGGAGACAGGGATTTTAACAAATGAGTGTGCGTGAGGTGCGAGAGGAATCAGGGCAGCTGCCTTTGCGGCTGAGTCAGCAGACGCATTTCCTAGGGAAACTGGGTCTGTACTGCTTGCGTGTGCGGCACATTTACAGACTGCAACCTCAGATGGGAGCAGAATGGCGTCTAGTAAGCCTGCAACCAGTGCATGGTTAAGTACTGGTTTGCCATCAGATTTAAGAAATTGTCTACACTTCCAAATAGCCCCAAAATCGTGTACTACCCCGAAAGCATATCATGAGTCAGTGTAAATAGTCACGGTTTTGCCTTCTGCAAACGTGCAGGCTTCAGTTAGTGCGATGAGCTCTGCTGCCTGTGCTGAGAGGTGACATGGAAGCGGTCCAGAACGGAGTACAGCAGAATCTGAAACAACAGAAAAAAACAAAAACAAAAAAACACAACAAAAAAAACAAACAAATAAATTATTGCCCCCTTGGTCGCGAGAGGCAGACCCATCAACATACAAAATGAGGTCAGCGTTGGTCAGAGGAACGTCTTTTAAGTCCGGTCTAGGTGTGCACACCATGGAAAGTACGTCAACCGTCTTCAGGCAATGTTCAAACTAAATGAAGTCTCTCCTTTTGAAACATCATGTGTTGAAATAAACACCTGCAGTTCAAAAAATAAAAAAATTAATTGATTCCTTTCTTTAAAGGCAAAAACATGAAAAGGCTAAGAGAACAACCCTATTGAATACAATATTATTTGGAGCAACTTAATTTATAAATAGTTGTCAACTTAAAAACATGTGTTCATGTTCAACATGTGGTAATTAAGTACATACAATTTAAGATTATATTTAAATAATACGGTAAAACAAGTTGGAACTTTGGAGTAATCAACTTAAAAACTTGTGTTTATGCTACCAATTATTAAGTGAGTGGTAATTGAAAACACCTCTGATTGCAGAGGAAAAGCCTTCTCCCCTAACCCAAATAACTGTGTTGCTTTAACAACATTTCAATAGAAGTTGTCTTAACTCAATAACCATCGATGCAACCTATTGCCTTGATTTTCTTTGTTAAGCCAAGGCATTTGTTGTTAGAGTGTACGTAGACTGGGCCTCCCATATAACCTGGCTGAGCCGATATAAAAACCAATCAGCAAATAACTTTTCAATACATTATTGATTACTATTTTTTTAGGTACTTTTAGGTTGGAAATGAACATAAGTCATAGGTACATGGTGTACTTTTCCTTCACTACATGTATGTAATACCTTTAGTTACTTCACAGATGTGGATGAATGATGTGAAATATAATCAAGTGTTAAATCAGACTTTAGTTCCACCTGGAGTGAATCCACAAGCTACCCTGCAGAATACAAAGCCATTCAAAGTAGCTGCACCTTCACCAGCTTTGAGAACACTTTCATGATCAATCATTATAAAACATATCATATATATTATTCTGAAATGGACCAATCTGCACAACGACTACTTTTACTGTCTTTACTTTCACTATATTTTTATAATACTTTTCTACTTTTACTTGAAGAACATTTTGAATGCAGGACTGTTACTGTACTTCTACTTTTACTCAAGTACAATATCTGAGTACTTATTCCACTTCTGGTAGTGTATTAGTCTGAATTGTAGCTACAAAATCACACAGAGCTGCATAAAAATAGAATAATATGTACACGTGTGTACAATGATTTGTAGGTAATTTTGACTACTCAAGACACCTCACTTATACATCTTCAAAGTATTGGCTTTCAGAATATTAAACTTGTTTCGGCAAATTCAGATGATAAATACAACTTTGAAGCTTGTAACGGCATAATTACAAGCAGAGAACGGACTAATGTAACGTCACAGCAAGCATAACAACAGCCGTGTGTTATGAACACATACGCAAGAATGACGTCATCTGTTGCTTAGTGACTTTTTTAACATTTAGTCTTAACACAAACGTGTGAATGTGTAAGGTTTACCATTATATTCAAATGTGAACAAAAATTGACTGTCTTTGTGTACCGGAACACTGGAAAAAAACATTTGAGACATCTATGGCAGTAAATATGTTGCAGAGGCTGGAACTTGGGAAATAATCAGATAAGAATTCCGGACGAGCGTGCATGCACAGCTGCATTTACATCGTAAATCCTGGACAAATCTCCACTCGTCAGGAGGTTTGTCTCTGATCTTTTTGACAGGAAACACTGGAATCGTTACACGGAATAATGACCCCTTGTTTAAGCAGAGAGGTAAACACTGGCCATCAACAGCTTCACGTTTCAATGGGTACGGTACGTGAACGTGGACATTAACCCTACGTCATATCTGTGAGCTGCCCAGAGTGAGTATGGCACATCTGAAAGCGCGGCAGGAAGCTCAGAGATATGAGAATTACTTTATCCTCAACCAACAGCAATGTGCGCAGAACGGCTACGTTCGTGCACATTTTCCTTTGATACACGTCACGTGACATAGAGTACATGACATATTCTGTGTGTGTAGGTGTCTAATCAGTGACTGACTCCCAATCTTTAACGATTGGACCCAAATCCCTCCATCTATCAGTGGGGCCCCCTGGCTAGTGAAATGTGTGGACCGCCCCTGGGATTTGACACAGCTGGTTGTGTCTTGTGTGTGTGTGAGTCTTAACAGAGATAGCGCTACCCAGCGAATTCCAATACATTTTTAAATATGAGCTCATCATTCACACATTCTAACAGTAAAACTCTCATCATAGCATTTACACGGATCTTTCAACCACGTTAGCAGTACAATGCAAAATGAGAAGTTTCCACACAGCAGGTGGAAAACCACGTTGATCAGTCAAACGCAACAACTCCTGAAAATCAGGATATGTCAGCAGCCCATTGATACACATTCACCAGTTCTTTATCATCAAATGACACTTTTTTGAACCATCGTAGGAGATGGCTGTCGGACTTTAAGACCCTCATTTGTGGAAAAATGAGGTCCAAGCCGAACCAGAGAATCAGATCTCTGCCCAGTAAATGTATTGGGCAGACAGATGATAAAATAACTGTTTTTTACTGATGTGGGAAATGGATTACTGTCAACACCGTTATCTCCACTCTGAAGTGGTACAGAAACTTCTCCTTTTCATAAACCCAGCACATGAATAAATCTATCACTAAATTTGCATTCAGGCAAATCTGCCCTTTTTTACCACAGAATGTGTAGCCCCAGAATCAACCGAAAATGTGTGGGACATTTCTTAATGCAAACATTCACTGTCATATTTCAAATATGTACCCTCTTTAACCACAGGCATGTCTTCTACTTCTTCTAATTTCTCAATAGCATGTATGATGCATGTGTGTGTGTGTGTGTGTGTGTGTGTGTGTGTGTGTGTGTGTGTGTGTGTGTGTGTGTGTGTGTGTGTGTGTGTGTGTGTGTGTGTGTGTGTGTGTGTGTGTGTGTGTGTGTGTGTGTGTGTGTGTGTGTGTGTGTGTGTGTGTGTGTGTGTGTGTGTGTGTCACTTCCCTGGTTTGATGCTGCTGGCTGAATTTCCATCTCGCTCGATTGGGCCCCTTCCTTGCCCCTCTGCCTCCACTCCAGTGTTCTGTGAGCAGTCCCATAATCCAATGTTCAACACTTCCACACTTGGAAACATCTTTCTTCAAATGAACGTCTTGCTTCTTGTCCTCTGCCTCTGAAAACCTCCTCTGCCTCTCCCTCGGTATTGTGAGCGGCCAGCATTTTGTTTAGCTTGCGCTGTGTCTGTGAGTCCGTTGAGAAAGGCATTACTGAGGTTTGTCTCCCAAACACCTGCTTGGTCTCCTAGGGCATCGGGTTTGTTTATCCCGCTGTTGTCGAGCTTGGAGTTGACGCTGACTGCATGGCTGGGGCTTGTAGTGGAGGTGGTTGAGGTGTTCCAACCAGATTGCCAGGGTTGTACGCCGGAGGAGGGAAGGGATACCCAGTCGAGGAGAGGTCATTCAGGCCTGCAATGGAAGGACACAGAGATGTCTGGGGTTTACATGTCTTTTGGAAATAATGTATTTCTTTTCTTCACATTCATTTTCAACCTTAATATTTTATTTAATACCCAAGGCCAACTGCCTTTTTTTTACTCCCCAGTATTATAAACACTTTCTATGAGTGTCCAGTTTTTCCAAGTCTTTTACTCTAATTGTACTCTTCTTTTTCATTCCATCTTCACACTCTTGTAATTTATCCCTTAGGTTTTTGATTTTTAATTTACTCAAAGAACCTCCCTTAGGAAATCCGAACATTTCCGTCCATATATTTAATTTAGACAGACTTTCTTCACCATATTTTGCTCGCATGACATCAACTATCGGACCCTCAGGAGGCTGTACATACCCCCTCGCCTGCTTTGCCCCCATAGCAAAGTCTTTTAAAGTGTCACCAAAACACTCCGTGTCACCAAAACACTATTTTTCATCCGTCGATGCCAGATATGCCAAATATCTCTGTTTTCGAGCAGTCCCTCTCCTGATGTCATGGAGTTTTAATTACGTTTAACTTTAAACAATTTAGACTTTGCACATCTCACCGAGTATTGAAAGCCCTTTGAGTTTGTTGGATCTCGTGAAGTCAATCGGTTCCACCCCTCGCGCTGGTCCCCTCGTCCCGTACGTTTTATGTCGGGGTAGAGGAGGATCCAAGATCCCGGAGCTAGCAGCCACCAGCGTCCAGAGGTTTCCCCGATCAAACATACAGAGATCCTGCCGACAACGCCATTTGTTATGGAAATCTAGGGCCCAAACACAGCTGGAGAGTACAAGTCAAATGATCAAAACAAATAAATGGTGAATCAAGCAAAGCTGTCTTTTGGTTATTTATTTGAAGCTTCAAATACACGACATAATAATATATTGTCACCGGTCGGACAGAGTATGGAAAGTCTGCCCGAGAGTGCGCAGAACAATGGGAAAGCAAAGGTTATATAAGGAAATGAGTGGGAAAGAGAGAAATCTGGATTCACACAGTCGGATTGTTTATGAGACACCCAGTGGCCTTGAGTAGATAGCATAACGGTTCTCAGAGCAGGGAAGTTCGTGTGTGTCTGTGTGAGTCTCTTAGGCTGCGGCCCCACGAGGACGAAAACGGCTAAACGCATAGGATTAACGCAAACGCAATCGCAAACGGCTTCCGTCCACATGCAATAATTATCCGGATAGTGTCTGCCCACACGAGACCGCTCCGTTTAGCTCCAACCGCTGGAGAAGCTGCAGTACATATGCAGGAGCCTCTACGTGGCGCTGTAACTTCCTCCACAAAAGCAGCGAAGAAGCATGGTTGTCATGGTTGCCCTTCTGTTTATTCTCCGCGGTGGGGGCGGAGGGAACCGGGCAGAGTTTTTCGCCAGTCAGCGTGTATTAAAGTTGAAATCTTCCGGACAAAATTATAAAAGTGCCGGTCAAAGGTCTTCTTTGTTATTTATTGAGCTTTAAAACAAATGAATAACGACTCTATATAATATAATGATAAAATACACGGAGCCTCTCTTTTTCCTCCCTCTCTTCGGACAGCGCCAGTGTCTGTCTCATGCAGCAGCTCATCCAGTAATCAGTGACCCGGCCGACTGTAAAAATAAACATTTATAACTAGTTTAGGGAGTTTGAGAGGTAATTAAAATAGCTAAGGGTGATGATCTGACTTGAAGTGTGTGTTTTGCTGCAGAGGGAGGAGCTGCAGGTGAGCAGAGCTGCGTGTCTCCGTCCTGTCAGATTAGACTTCACTCGCGAGAGAAAGATAAATAATCTGAATTCAGGGTGCAGTTTACTTTGACGTGGGGGTGAGCAGCAGAGGTGGGGAGAGGCGGGGCTATTGCCTCATCATTATTGCTGTAGATGTTGCACAAACAACTGTAGCATGGTCAATAGCGTCCGGAGCACGATAGCAACTCTGCGATCCGCCATTGTTGTTGTTGTTGGTGGCGAAACACTTCAGCACTGGCGCGGGGTAAGCGGAGGTGAGCAGAAGAGGTGGGGAGAGGCGGGGCTATTGCGCAATCACTATCAGTGATCTGAAAATGTCCGTATAGGGCGCACACACGGAGCTGTTTGACCCCCCAGAGAGTGGCGTATGCATTTCTATCCACCTTGGGACCCGTTGTCGTTTCCTCAGTCGTTTAGTGCCATATTCGGTCGTCCTCGTGTGGCCGAACGGTCTATATGACACTAAACAGTAACGCAAACGACCGAATTCGTCCTCGTGGGGCCGCAGCCTTACTGCTGCTCCTACGGCTGCGGCCCCACGAGGACGAATTCGGTCCTCGTGGGGCCCCACGAGGACGAATTCGGTCGTTTGCGTTACTTGAAGTTGTTGCCTGTTACAAATACCTTGGTATCTGGCTGGATGATTGTCTCTCTTTTAAACTTCATGTCAATAACCTGCTTAAAAAACTGAGGGTTAGGCTAGGGTTCTTTTTCAGAAACAAGTCCTGTTTCTCGCTTGAGGCCAGGAAAAGGCTAGTCACTGTGACCTTTTTACCTGTGCTGGACTATGGTGATTTGTTGTATATGAATGCACCTGCCAAATACCTGAGCAAATTGGATGCTGCGTATCACAGTGCTCTGAGATTTGTCACAAATTGTAAAGCGCTTACACATCACTGTACACTGTATACCAAGGCAGGTTTACCATCACTCTCTGTACGGAGGCTCAGTCATTGGTACACGTTTATCTATAAAGCTTTGTTGGGTAAACTCCCGTATTATATCTGCTCTCTGATAACACAGAGAGTTGCAAGCAGCTATTGTCTGAGGTCACATGATGTAGTCTTGTTAGATGTGCCAAGAGCAAGGACTGTCTTCGGTAAGACAGCTTTTATGTGCGCAGCTCCACTTGCTTGGAACAATCTTCAGCAAGAATTGAAACTGAGCAATCTCATTCCTCTGCATGTTTTTAAAGCTAGGGTAAATGAAATGCTTGCTGATACAATGGGCACTTGTAAATGTCTATAACTATGTATCCTGTAAATATAATGTATCATGTCCTTTATTGTTTTATGTTTCATGTGGAATCTATATGCTGCAGGTCTCCCTTGAAAAAGAGATCTATGATCTCAATGGGACCAATCTGGATAAATAAAGGTTTGAAATGAAATGAAGATAACTTGTGTCCTCAATTACCAGGGGATTACTGAAACTACCATGAATTTAAGAAAATGGTAGAAATGAATCCAATCTGAATTTTAAAGCATTACATTTAGATCCCCTCCCTCTAAATGTATCAATAAACATTAGAAAGTGATCCTCCTGACTACCATACAAGTTTAAGAAGATACTATTGGTTTGAAAGAATTCAAAGCTATAAATAAACAGCAACAGGCTCTTTAACCAAGGCAATGTTAGTAACATGTAAACTAGTTGTTCACACTAATCCTAATATTATCACTTAATATTAGCAAATTCTATTTTATTTTTTAAAACATATTGATGTAAATACATACACATATCGATTTGTTGTATAAATATTGCAAATCAAAACCTTTATTCACTAATAATTACCAAAAATCGTAGTTCTATCTCCTGTTATCAATGCATTCACATTGCCCGCCATGAACTTCCGGGGAACGATCCCTCGTCTACATGAACCACGTGACGATAACCGTTTTTGGACTTCCGGTGTCGTAACTCTTCTATCTATATGGCGCTGGGCCTGTTATACTGAGTGATATATATTATACACACTGCTCTGCTTTCTGCACGGACCTCACAGCTGTTCTCTCTGTAAACATTGCGTCGCGATGAAAGCAGTTAATAAAATAATATCCAGGGGATGCATGCAGAGCTGTCATTGGCTGAGATAAGTCCGGCCGTGCGTCACGACTCTTTGAAACATCTCTGTTGCCGGAAATGCATCCATGAAGGAGCCGTGGAGGACCGTGGAGAACCCATCAGTGTATCCTCGGTTATAGCTCCTCCAGAGAGCCTCCTCGACGCTCGGTCCTCGGAGTGCATTTAGAGAAATGAGATGTCCTTCAACATGGCGCGCTAAAATTCATTTCCGGGTCACTACCGGAGGACCGAGGAGTCGAGGAGGGGGATTTGATGAAATGAGAAAGGGCCCAGGTTGCTTATTCCTTCCGCAAAAACTGGCAACACTAGTGGCTGCAGCGTTAACACTGCATGCATGAGAGGAGGAGAGACAGACAGAACACTACCATTTGGATGCGATCATGGTACTTTAATGTTAAATGTATAGAGTATATTGTATAGAGTATATTTTATTTACATTGTTTAAGTATGATTGACATTGCAAGTTGGTATTATTCAGAAGCAAAATAATAAAAAAAATGTAAAAAAATCAACAACAAAAAAATCAGCTTGACGTCATAGGATCGCCGTAATTTAGAAATGAGATCGCATAGGTGTCTGAATCGAGATCACGATCTTTTTTCGATTAATCGTGCAGCACTACCTGATACCCACACAGTGCTCTAGACGAGAGATAAGGATGGAGTGGTCAATCGTATCAAAAGCAGCTGTGAGGTCTAAGAGCATAAGGATGGCAGAGTCACCAGAGTCTGTAGTGACCAGGAGGTCATTGAACACTCTTAGAAGGGCAGACTCAGTACTGTGAAGCGCTTTAAAACCGGATTGAAAAATATCGAAAATATTGTGTGCATGTATAAAAGACTGCAGCTGTAAGAGTACGGTTTTCTCCAATATCTTTGAAATAAAAGGAAGCTTCGAGATGGGTCTGTAATTAGAGAAGACAGAAGTGTCCAGATTAGTTTTCTTTATCAGGGGTGCCACAACCGCTTGTTTGAAATAAACTGGCACAGAACCGGACTCTAGGCTGCTATTTATAATGTTATGGACATTAGGTCCAATAGTGTCCCATACCTCTTTAAAAAGTCGAGGAGGGACTGGGTCTGTGGGACAAGATGAGGGTTTTAATTTAGCAACAATGTCACTGAGAGATGACAACGACACAGTTCCAAACTGCTGGAAGACAGCAGTGCATGTGAAGTCAATGGAGGGGTCAAAAGAGGGTGGTGAGATACTGGCTCTAATAGTGGAGATCTTGTCTATAAAATAGCAGAGGAATTTTTCACACATCTCAGTTGAAGCATCAATAAAAGTGGATAAAGGAGAGTTTAACATAGCATCGATTATTTTAAAGAGAACACGAGGTTTGTTTAAATGACTAGAAATAATATCAGAAAAGTAACTCAGCTTTTACAGTGCTCTGATTTCTCCAACTCTCTTTCAAAATGTCACGAGTTACATGAAGCGTGTCCTTCTTCCACCTGCGCTCAGCCTGCCGGCACTCACGCCTGGCAGCACGAGTGACGTCATTGAGCCAGGGTTCAGATTTAACTTTGGGGCGCATGAGTTTCAGGGGAGCAACAATGTCAAGACTCAAGAGCTCCAGTGCAGGAAGAGAGAAAGGCTGAGGTTAATAGCTCAGTGTCCATGGAGTCAGCAGCAGGGGCGGACTGGCCATCGGGACGTTCGGGACGAATCCCGATGGGCCGGTATTGAAGTGGGCCGGTCGGTAACCGGCAGGGCTCGACATTAAATGGCCCGCTGGCCCTGAAGCACTATTAAGACACCCCAGGCCAGCATAACGTACTTTCCACTTGCCCGCGCTCGGGCCACTAAACATATTGCCAGTATAGTGTTATCAACAGCTCCCGGAATCGTAAGTTCTAATATTACACTAGATAGTAAACTAGAATGCTTTTCAGCCATTAACCTTGAACAATTACATTCAATGATTCTCTCTTCTAAACCATCAACGTGTATGTTAGACCCAATTCCAACTAAGCTGTTGAAGGAAGTTTTTCCATTAATTAGCACTTCTTTATTAAATATTATGAATATGTCTTTATTATCAGGCTATGTTCCACAATCATTCAAAGTAGCAGTGATAAAACCGCTTCTTAAAAAGCACAACCTCGATCCAGAGGTTTTAGCCAACTATAGACCTATTTCTAATCTTCCGTTCCTCTCAAAAATTCTTGAGAAAGCGGTCGCAAAACAGTTGTGTGATTACTTAAAAAACAATGATTTATTTAAAGATTTTCAGTCTGGCTTTAGAACACATCATAGCACAGAGACAGCTCTGGTTAAAGTCACAAATGATATTCTAATAGCCTCAGACAAGGGACTTGTCTCTATTCTTGTTTTGCTCGATCTTAGTGCTGCATTTGATACTATCGACCATGATATCCTATTGCAAAGACTAGAGCACTTAGTTGGCATACAGGGAACTGCTTTAGGCTGGTTTAGGTCCTATATATCTGAACGCTCTCAGTTTGTACGTGTTAACGATGAATCTTCCACGCAAACCAAAGTTAGCCATGGAGTGCCACAGGGCTCAGTGCTCGGACCTATTTTGTTCACATTATATATGCTTCCGTTAGGCAATATTATAAGGAATCATTCTGTAAACTTTCATTGTTATGCGGATGATACTCAACTATATTTATCAATCAAGCCTGATGAAATTAATCATCTAAATAAAATTCAAGACTGCCTTAAGGACTTAAAAACGTGGATGACCTTAAACTTTTTGATGTTAAACACGACCAAAACTGAAGTTATTGTACTTGGCCCGAAGAATCTACGAAACAAATTATCTAAAGACATACTAACTATGGATGGCATTAATTTGGCCTCCAGTGAGACTGTAAGGAATCTTGGTGTTATATTTGATCAGGATTTATCCTTTAACGCCCACATAAAATCAATTTCAAGGACCGCCTACTTCCATCTACGTAACATTGCAAAAATCAGGCATATCTTGCCTCAAAACGATGCAGAGAAACTAGTCCATGCATTTGTTACTTCTAGGCT